>NC_064472.1:39058969-39358969 GCF_023343835.1 Lagopus muta | reverse complement strand
CTGAATGTGAATCTGACAGTTTTGTTCCCTTCAAAATTACTGGCAAAATTATATGGGCAATCAAGGTAGAAAACTAGAAATCTTGAAGTCTTAATTTTATATCTAAATAACTGAGCTAGGCTTTGCATTTGATAACAAATAGTTATTTATTTGCTGTGAGGCTTGTCCATATTAATTTGATATTTCCATGTATGCTCATGTGATCTCGTATGTTTTAATATTCTTGGTTTCAGTGTGTCTTCTCACTAGTAAGTTATTCTTTTCTTAGCAGTTGCTCTTGCTTTTTTTTTTTGTTGTTCCCCCCAACTTTCCAAATTACCTTAAGTAATCATCATCTAGTCAGTAATTATCTTTTTCTTTGGTGATGGAAATCACTCCTATTTTGGACATACACATGTGATGTCAGTCTTACATTCTGTTTTTTGATACTCTTAATTATGCCATGTGCTATAGGTTCTTGGTATGTTGCTATCAACATGTTTCTTGCTTTATGTAGCCTTTCTAAAAAAGTAATAATTTAGCTTTTAGTATTCTTGTGGATTTCCCCAGAATGTGAACCACACCTTATATTAGTTGGATGAGCGACTGAGCATAGATTTTCAAGCTCATTGATGACATTTAAGTTCACAGCATTGATCACCTGGTATCTGTAACTTTGAAATAGTGGTGGTACTGAAAACAGTCATGTTTCTCAATATTCATGCTTCAAATAAAATCACATTTCAAATGTTTTAGACAGACTCTGACAGAGATGAAAAAATTCTTTCCTGTTAGCAGAAAAGGGGAATTTCATTTGGTAAACATTAGCTTTTGCTCAAGAGAGGGAAAAAAAGGAATTTTTCTGTTCACCCAATCATTCCATTTGTTCAATGAAAATGCAATGAGAAATATTTTAAAGGAGTGTTAATTTTATTATATTCTAGAATAAAAAATAGATTTTCCACTTGCTTTTTGATACTTCCTAAATGTTTCTAGAGACTAGTTGGTGGATGTGAGCAAGTGAGGGATGGGTGGTGCCTTTCAGCAGTGATGACAGTGACAATGGGTCACCTGCACTGGTGCAGATTTTTGTGAGTGCCATGCAGGCTCTTCTTTATCACAGGCAAAAATGCATAGATAACTGTAGTACCTATGTTGAAAAATAGTGTTTTGTAGCTGAGAATTTGCTCTATCAAATAGTGTTTTGTGTTCTTTGTATCTGTTGTAGTTTCTATGGAAATAAATAGGAGGATGACTCATCATTTTGAAAGCACACTCATCAACAGAAGAAACTGTCTGCTTTTGTGTTCTGCAGCTAGACTATTTTTGTGCCAGCTAAAGAATTCTGTTTGAATTCTTGAATAGAGAGATGAAGTGGAAGTTTTTTTTTTTTTTTTTTTTGGTAGCATAGTATTCTAAGTTCACAGGAAGTGCATACATTATATCTAATTTTAAGATAATAGGTAGGTATTTTTAGCTGTTCTACCATGTTTTTGGCCAATGAATTAATGTGTAGGCCTGTTGTATAAAAATTTATTTGAAGAGGAGGAGGAAATAGTTCTAGCTCCTGTCAGCAAGTCAGAGAATAGTCTTATAACTGTTCTTTCTGTTCTAAATCTTGATCTAGTATTTGTTATTCACACCGGTACAGTTCTTCTATTGTATTATTTCAGTGTTTCCATAATACTTACTTAAGTGTAAATATAAATATCAATTTATATGTTTTTAGAATCTTGGAATCATGGAATTTTTTTGGGCTAGAAAAGACCTTTTAGATCATCTAGTTCCAATGCTCATGCTGTGGGTAGGAACACATTCACTAGATAAATTTGTCCAAAGCCACATCCATAGTGAAAAATTTCTTCCTTATATCTAATCTAAACCTATCATCTTTTAGTTTATAGAAACATTACTTCTTGTATCTGCCCACATAAAAAGTCATTATCCATCTCTTTTGTAAGCCCCCTCTAAGTACTCAAAGGCTGCAATGAGGTGTCTTTGAAGCCATCTCCTCTCGAAATTAAAAAAGCTCAGCTCCCTCAACCTGCCTTTATAGGAGAGGTGCTCCAGCCTTCTTATTGTCTTTGTGGCCCTCCTCTGGACCTATTTTAATAGTTCCACATCTTTGTTATGCTGGAAGCCCCAGTCCTGGATGCAGTACTCTGAGTGGGGCCTTATAAAGGGAGTGCAGAGGGAGACAGTCACTTCCCTCTCCCTGCTGGCTACCCCTCTTTTAATGCACCTGAGGATACTGTTGGTCTTCTGGGCTAGAAGTACACACTGCTGGGTCACGTCCATCTTTTCATCTATCAGCACCTCTAAGTTGTTCTCCACAAGGCTCCTTTCAAGGAATTCTCCCAGACAAAAGGCCCTGCAGAAGTCCAGGTAGATGTTATAGATCAGTCTTATCAACCGATGCAGTCCTCTGTTATACAGGGGCACCATGCACAATCTGCCTTTCATGAAGGGATGCTGGCTATCTTAGATTGCCTCCATATCCTGCATGGGCCTTGACATAGATGCTAGGAGCATTTGTTCCATGATCTTCCCAGGCACAAAGGTGAATTTCTCCAGCCTTTCATTTCCTACATTTTTCCTTCTTCTCTTCTCTCTAGGTAACCTAGGACTCTAACACTTAAGCAGCCGATAAGTCATTTGCATTGCTGTCCCTGTTACTTTATTCTTCTGAAAGAAGCTTACTTCATCTAGGGAGTGCTGATCTTGCAAATTATACAAGTTTCCTTTGGGCTCGGTTGTGAAGGGAACAGAAGAGAAAGGCATTTGAAATGAAAATTGCTATACCATAGTATGTAGTAGACATTACTAGACAGTGTTGATGTTAGCCTGACATACCACATACCTTTGAACAAACAGGAACATTTACTTTTTTGTGTATTTGTATTGGCAGAGGAATAGGGATTTGGCAGTGTGTAGCCATTTTTCTTAAGGAGTGGATTGCTAGTAACTTGTGCCATAACAAAAGCTGCTTTGACTAAGTCTTTTTGATGACTGCCATTTTGAGGGCTGATGAGTCTTGGAAATGTATGCATGACCGTCATGATAAAAATGAAGCTTTTAATATGATGTAATCAGACTTCAAATGTTAATATACTGGTAAGATTATACTTAATTAAAAATACAATGAGATAAATTCCTGGCATTTCAGAGCAGAAGAGACATCTTAATGCTTCAGTGCGCATGGAACACTTCAAAAATGTTCCTATTGTCTTTTTCTCACCCCATTTCAACAAGAAATGTTTAATTGTTTTTCTTATGTCCATGATAAAAACAAGGGCAGGCTGAAACTTCAGAGTTTTGCAGTTTTTTCTACTCTTACTATTAAGAAAAAAACAAATCGATCTGTAGCCCAGGATGGGGCCTAGCTTTTAAGCCTCACAAATGCTGTGAATCCTTAGTTCTGTACCTGAACTTGAGCAGCTTCAGCCTTGAGCACTTTTGTTGCTACTCTTCTTCCTCACTTATCCTATGTCTCACCTGTTTGGTGAATAGCTTCTCTGGGACAGTTCTGTCTTAACTTCACAGAAATGGTACAAATGCCTCTGTCAGCCTTTATTGTTATGTAATTCTTTATACAAAAAGAAAAAAAAAGGAGGAAAAAAGGGAAAGAATCACATAAACACCAGGTTGGAAAAGACCTACAAGATCACTCAGTCCAACCATCCACCTATCACCAATAGATCTCACTATACCATATCCCTCAACAAGAAATCCAAACATTCCTTGAATGCCTCCAGGGTCAGTGACTCCACCACTTTCCTGGGCAGCCCATTCCAGTGCAAGGATTCCATAGGAGGAGATGCATCTGATACACTTTGCAACTTGTATACAAATAAGGGAGTAAACTTCCTTATATGTCATTTCTCTTAAGTTTTATTTGTCACCTTTTTTGTTTCCTCATTCTCTATTTGTGTGTTCTCTGAGCATATCTTCAGTTGACTAGTCCAACCACAAAACATGAATAAGGTACAGGAATTGCGTGTGTATGGACTTGACTTCTTCTTTGGTTTATAGCAGTTACTGTCAATTACCTTTTGCCCTTCCCCTGTGGTGAAGACTGTGGTACTGCTTTGTATGACGCTATCTTATGTTCTGTATGAAATAAAAATAGAGCCTTCTCTATTTTCTTCTGGCTCTGAATATCTTCTCAGCTCCTAGGCATACTTAGTTGCTTTAGGAAACAAGCCCAAGTACATTGTGATATCTATTATAGATCCAGAAATCTTACTTGTTCCTTTCTTTCAAACTGTGCAATATGTGGAAACATACAATAAAAAACTTGAAAACTACTCATTTAGAACAAAAAATTAATTGAATTACCTACTCTTTCGTCTGTTGAAGATCAATGCAATGCTTTAACTTGAACTATAGTAACCAAAGATTTATGAGGAAGATTTATTTGGAAAAGAGTGCACAGACCTGAGAACAAAAATAAATTAGAAAAAAAATAACAGTATAACTGGGAGAAGGTATCCTATTAGTAAAAACATTACTTGTTTTTCACCACTTTGCTCTCTTGAATAAGAAAGCAATTAGTGTAACAGCAGTATCTCACCAGAATAATACAAACAGCTTTTGCAGTAGTATTTTTATTATTTTTAAAAACAAAGAAAAAATACCACCCTGAATCTGAAACGTTTTGTTGCTTTCTGTGCCCTGGTCTTCATGTTGAACACAAATAATTCTGTGTACTTTCCCTAAGGAGTAATGGTTTATCACTGCAGGGACTCAATTTCTCAACCTTAAGTTTTCATATGCTTGAGTACATGCAGTATGTAAATACAGACATTGCAAAAGTCCTAAAACTACCTGGGAAACAGAGCCTTTCAACTGTTCCAAAATACTTATTCAAGATAATATAATTATGAGAAGATTGTGTCAGCTTTCTGATGTAAGAGCATTCTGCATTTCCATGTTGTGTACAAAACTAGTTCCCAGCTGGAAAGAGAGACTTACTAGCACAGCAAGTGCTGATGTTGAAGA
This sequence comes from Lagopus muta, assembly GCF_023343835.1. Taxonomy (NCBI): domain Eukaryota; kingdom Metazoa; phylum Chordata; class Aves; order Galliformes; family Phasianidae; genus Lagopus; species Lagopus muta. The sequence continues at coordinate 39,353,989 of NC_064472.1, read as the reverse complement.
TGATGTGCTGAAATAAGTTGAGGACAAGTTTAACTTAAGAGTTCACGGTAACAGGCAAGCCTCAAGGAATACATCTGAAAGATGGTCAGGAAATGCTGCTGTATGACTTGTGCAGAGACTCAGAACCACTGATTAGAAAGCAGCAGCTGAAAGGTCTTTCAACAGCTCCAGTGGCAGAGTGATGGCCATGACCTTGATTCCTAGAGTTAATAGGAGATTTTAATCTGCTTCCCCACTGCACAAATAGTTTAGTTGAAACACAAAAGCTGAACACGGTTGTTGTTTCTTTCTCTGATCCTGATCTTTCTCTGAGGTTTCATGTACCTCATGGTATTAGGTCCTGTAGCTTTTCAAATCTTTTTCTCATGAAAATTAAAGAAAGAAAACAGAAAGTACTACCTTTTTCTGTAATTTTTGCACTATATCTTTGCTGATATATTTTTTCTTCTCCTTCCTTTCCTTCCCCGAAAAGAGCCTACTCCTTTCATGTTACTGCAGATGGCCAGATGCAGCCTGTTCCTTTCCCTCCCGATGCCCTCATCGGTCCAGGAATCCCTCGCCATGCCCGTCAAATCAACACTCTGAACCATGGGGAAGTTGTGTGTGCAGTTACCATCAGCAACCCCACAAGACATGTGTACACGGGTGGCAAGGGGTGTGTCAAAGTCTGGGATATCAGCCAGCCCGGGAATAAGAGCCCTGTCTCTCAGCTCGACTGCCTGGTAAGTGAACAGGAACTAATGTAGAAGGGTAACTTCTCCTTGGAGACTCAATAAGGAAATAGCTGTCCTTGTCTGGATTGTGTTCATATTATAAGGAAATAGCAGGCAGTTCTGTTTCCTGCTGTATGTATTTAACTGACTTTTTTTTTAAACACTGAACAGGTGGTGTTTCAGAGAAGTGGACTGGTTTGTTTATTGATAAATGTCATTACTAAGGGTCAAATAATAGATAAGACATTTGAGAGTACAGCTGATTCTTTCTCCATCCAAGTCGTGCTGGTGTTTTTTGCACTGCATGGATTTAAAAGGAATCTGGCTGAGACAGAGACATTCCATGGTGTTTCGTTCATGCCAGAAATCACATCCTTTTTTGTAAGAGGGTAGTAGCTGTATAAAGGAGTAGTGTGACAAGGTAGCAAGGTCACTTTGTATTGCTGCACTTCTTCTGGTTTCTATTCATATCCATCAGGTGCAAGCTGATTTATTTGCAGTTAGTTGAAAAGCTAAATCAAAAAAGCTGTTAAATAAAAATGCTTCTTACACTAAAGCAGTGTAGAGATTTGGGAAGAGACAAATCAGTGTAATGTCATAAAACACAATAATATATATTGTGGATGAAAGTAATTCTTAGATGTTGATCATAATAAATGTGCTTATTTCTTTCCAGCTTTTACCTCTCCTTTGATGATATGCCCATGTCAGTTGTCCAGTAGTAGTATATGTATGGTAAAATATGTATTCTGTCTTGTGACAGGTTTGTCTCTGGATGCTCAGTCCTAGTTGCCTTCATTTTAGTTACAGATCTGTATGGCTGCCAATAGCTAAGCTGACATTCCCAGTGTACTGCTTGCTGCTCCCTCTCTGTGACTGTAAAACAAACAAATGGGCAAAACCCCAAACAAAACCACCATCCCCAAAAATCAAAAACAAACAAACAAACAGAAAACAACCACAAACAAACCTTAGCAGTAGAAGTCTTTGATTTCTACTTAGTGTTGTGGATTTTTTTGAGTTCCTGATCCTATCCCTGCATTTCCTAGAGGACTGTTACTATGTTGCGCAGCCAGTATGCTTAAGAAGTCAGCTTTGTAATATGTAAAGATTGAAATCTTTTCCATCTCTAAATCTTTTATAGTATCTCTGTCAGCAATAGTATCAAAAATGTGAAACCAGTATGATTATGACAGGAGTGATGCTGAGCAAGAGAACCAGCATAAATCCAGGACTAGTAGGAGAATAATTCAACATTTTCACTTTAAAATGATGAATGTAAGATATCATTTAAAAGAAAACTCTAAGATTTGAAAGATATGAGACTTCAACTGTATTTTCATAAGTGGTTGCTTAGATATCATACGAGAAGTCACTTTGTTTTTTGCAAAATATTCCAGTGATGCTGGTGATCATAATTGATGGAGTGCACTTTCTCAAATGCAAGCTTACTTTTGGCACTGTCTTAGTGTAATGAGATGGAAGACTTGCAATTCATCAGGTTTGAGAAAGTTAGTAATGAGAAGTAGGCATTTGAAACCTTTTAGGGTATACTGATTTCTGTTCTGTACTTTGGCACTGGAAAAAATTGCTTACTGTTTAAAACTTGGATGCAGTCAGAATCTCATTAGTGGTCATTATTGGCAGGCATGTATTAACGTAACGGAGGTGATTTGTGTTGTACAGAACAGAGATAACTACATCCGCTCTTGTAAATTACTGCCTGATGGATGCACCCTAATAGTTGGCGGGGAAGCCAGCACATTATCCATATGGGACCTGGCAGCGCCAACTCCTCGTATAAAAGCAGAGCTTACATCCTCAGCTCCTGCCTGCTATGCTTTGGCTATCAGCCCTGACTCCAAGGTGTGCTTCTCCTGCTGCAGTGATGGGAACATTGCAGTGTGGGATCTGCACAATCAGACGTTGGTCAGGTGAGTATTACTTGTTTTCTGTAAACTTTAATTAATTAAACTTAGTCTTTGAGCAGCTAAATATTTATCTCACTGAATAAAGGCTCAGAAAAGCAAAGTAAAAGAGTCTTTCTTATCCAAAGAATTAGGTTGGTGCTCAGGTTGGGCTAGAAACTAATTCTAGTAGCCCGTCCTAGGAGCTGTTCTTTGAGGGCCTTTCAGGTTGTTCTATAACCTCTTGAAGTCAGTGTGAAAGCTCTTGTTGGTTTCATGTACTTGAATGTGTCTGCAGATTTCAACAAGCTAGATTGTGATTAACATAGACTGAACTTGCTATGTAGAGAACTCTGTGAGGTTTCTTGTTTTCATTTACCTTAGGTCTTTCTAAGTAATAAGGAAAAAATTCAGTTTGTAATTAGTGATGACAGGTAATAAAATTAACCTTCCAAAAGTAGTTGAAAACCTGGATCACTTCATTTTTTTCAGGAAAGTATGAAGGACTGATGTTTGATGTCTTCATAAAAGAAAAATATTTGAGTTCTGGAAGACAAATTTGATCTCTAAAGCTGTGAGGATGATTTGTGGAGGCTCTAATAAATATATTGCTGTGTATGCTACTTGTGAAATACTTCCTTTAAACCTTGATTACAGTGTCTAGCAGGTCAATATTTAGCATCAGTGCTATGACAGAAAAAAAAAAAAGCAAATGTGTGAAATAACTTAGCAACTGGTTGTGTGATTTTAATAGAAGGTGACCTTTGGTTCAATCTTGCTAAGGCTGTGATGGCTTACAATATTACAAGAATGGAGAGCCTACAATGGAAAAGACCATGATGTTTTAGAGGATTAGAATGATACACCAAAGAAGCTGCTTTGTCTTCTGTGACTTAATGAATTTACTGTATATCAATAGTAAGCCTAAATTGATGTGCAATTTAAGTGAAAATTTGACTTTCTGCTAAATTTCTATGACAAAGAAAACACCCTTAGTTATGTAAAGTCTTCAATTCGCTTTGTGTGTGCTTAGGCCCTGAGAAGGGCTCTTTCTCCATCTGTCACTGATTCGAATAAATAGTGTTAGTTACTGTTTCTCCCATCGCTCACTTGCTGATCATTCTGATTGATAACATGTGGAAACTGTGAAACACAATGTGCCATGTGACCTTTCTATGGCAACTCGTGGTAAATCACCTCGTTCACTCTCAGGCTAGTTGCCTTTTTCTCCCTTCCCTCCACCTTTGACATTGAATTTTCTTATATTTAATTGCCGATGAAAAACATGGATGGCTTCTGCCAAAGGATTAAGGAAAACTTGTTATGACCTTTTGGTTGCTGAAAGCTGGAATCTCCTAATGAGAAGATTTTGAAACAAAATGCATTGTCTAGTTATTTTGTGATCTCCTGATCTCCTGCCAGAGAATGCAACTTTGCTGATTCAGCAATGCTTGTGCATGACAATTTGGGTCCTTCTCTGGATCCCTTCACTATTTATCATGTTGACTTACAGACAGGGAAAACAACAGTAGTTGTTTTCTGAAACTGGAGGAGCTTTATTCCGTCAGCATTTTTTTTAATCTATGCTGACTTTAATTGCTTTTTAACTGTAGTTACTACTACACTCCAAAAAAAAAAAAAAAAAGAAGAAGAAACTTCTCAAAACATGACAGAAAATATTTGTCCATCTATCTGTGATGCAGTCAATTTCTGTAGCACCTGGAAAATATTTTTGTTGTATTTCATGCCAAGTCAGAGGGAGGGGCTGATATTTGCCCATCAGCAGACACAGATGACACACATGCAGAGTCCAAAACTAACACCACAACACTGTTTACCTTGAGCTCTGGCAGGAAATCATTATTCAATCTGGTTTGTTTTATCAGGCAATTCCAGGGCCACACAGATGGGGCCAGCTGTATTGACATTTCTAATGATGGTACCAAACTCTGGACAGGAGGTTTGGATAACACTGTCAGATCCTGGGACTTGAGAGAAGGGAGACAGCTACAGCAACACGACTTCACATCACAGGTAACTGGATTTTCCTGCAACACACAGGGGAGCGGAACAGGCAAGCATTTAGGAAGAAGGCTGAGAAACTACTCCAGTGCAGCTGACGAATTTTAGATTGTTTGCTTTGTTTGCTTTGACTATTTACAGCATGATACTTTGGAACTTTCGTATGTTTAATTGCTTTGGGACAAAACAATAGGCTGACTCTACTTTCTGTCCCTGTTTTTCCTAAGTTAATAGGCAAGAACAGGGGTTATTTGGTCACTAGAATTTTGACAAGCAGTCTCACTATTGAACTTTGTCAGTTCTGTTTCTATGCCCTTCCTTCTTCCTCTCCTCATTCTTTTGGTCACTATAGGAAAAAATAAAAACTGTAAATGTTGTTTGATTTTCAGATATTTTCCCTTGGTTATTGCCCTACTGGTGAATGGCTAGCCGTGGGAATGGAGAGCAGCAACGTGGAAGTGCTACATGTAAATAAACCAGACAAATATCAGCTGCACCTTCATGAGAGTTGTGTATTGTCACTCAAATTTGCTTACTGTGGTAAGTTTCCACGAAGACAGAACTGGAAGTCTGGACTCTTAATTCATACTGCCTACATAAGTTATTGCACAATCATAACTTCTGATAATTAAAATGTATTTAGTGTCTGTGTTTCTCAATTTATGAATAAATAGCTCTGCTTTATGAATATAAATATACTTGCCTACAAAGAACTGACTTTTTTATTAATTTATTCAAAGTCTGCTGTAAAGGTTGAGCTGTGTGTAAAAGACTGTTTCTACTTCATGTGGGGATTTCTTGTGTGTCATATGCTACAAAAGCATGAAGCATCCATGTTGATTCTAAGCAATAATACTGTATTGATTAGTGGTGAGAGCTTTGTGTAGCTGCAATTAGCCATCAGATTTCAATCTGACACCAAATCTGTCAGATGTTTGCCTCATGTGTTTTCACAGTTCTTCTCTTTCACATTCTAGGTAAATGGTTTGTGAGTACAGGGAAGGATAACCTTCTTAATGCATGGAGAACTCCTTATGGAGCCAGTATATTCCAGGTGAGGATGATACTGCTTTTAAAGAAATCACTAGCACTCTGCAAGTCCCACAAGTGGACGCAGATCTCTTTACCTATGTGATCCACTCAAAATGGGATGCTGAGATGAAGGTAGTAGACTTTTTTTAATCAAGTAATATATTTCTATTTTTCTTCTAGTCCAAAGAATCTTCATCAGTGCTTAGCTGTGACATCTCTGTGGATGATAAATACATAGTCACTGGCTCTGGAGACAAAAAAGCTACAGTCTATGAAGTTATCTACTGAAAATATGATGGGGATATAACTTTTAGAAGTTGAACTGGGCCAAAATTGTTCTTAATTGTAGAATTAGAAAGGTTTGCCTTTTAAAAAGGAATTAAAGTATTGAGGTTCCAGACCTTGTGATGAAGTTACTTCGGTTTTTCAAAATAGAAGGCAACATCCAGCAACTTAAGTATTGGCTGTGCGGACCAAACAGAACACAGAAGCAAGATGGACAGATGTAGCCTAGGTTTTTGACATAGTTTTAAAAGCCGAGTCTGCTAAAGAATGTTGAAGCCTTTTTATTTTTTCTCTTTCTTTATGACCTCATGCAAATTGTTCTCATTGCCTGAATATGGGGATAACCTTTCTGTTCCTTGCAATTCAATTTGCATCCTGTCCTGTGTAGAGCAGTGGTGTCTCAGATGAACTTGTTTCCTGGTTTTGCATCTTGTGATATGTTTTTGTATTTTTGTTGAAGGTCAAACATTTGTATAAATTGTAAATATATTTAGTTTATTACAGTAAAGGCTTTAGTATGAACAACCACTCTTCTTCTCCCCTTCCTCCTCCCACTCTTCTTCCCTCCCACTCCTCACCCCCGCTTATTTAAAAGACCTTTTGGGGATATAAGTACCTTTTTAGAAGCAAAAGCAAACACTATGTATAGTTTGAAAACTGTGTCTTATTCTTTATAACTCTTCCTAGATTCCTTTATCATACTTCAAAGTAATTGTTTTGACATATTAGGATATCAAATCCAGTAGATACTGTCTTGTGCTGCAGGAAAACTAAAAGGCAATTTTGTACTAATTATAGTGTAAATATAAAAATTGAACATTTCATAAAGTTGTGCAGTTTATTTTAAGTTTGTTGTGATGTCCCATGTATATGTTCTTTGGCAGAAGCATTAATATGTGCCTGATCATAATTCTTGTGGTCATCTCTAGAAGAAGAGATTTCCTTCTCCTTTCTCCTTCAGCTGAACAGAATTCATGAAGGACTGCATTTAAACTAAGTACATCAGAGGCTTTATTCATTTAACTGAAGGTGTCTGTGATTAAACAAAACTAGATAAGTTGTGTCCTTCATATTTTACAGAAGAAAATAATCATTTCCTTTTTTTTTTTTTAATGGTTTGTTTATACGTAGATACTCAGGTAAATATTAAAAAATTACCAAAGTGTGGGTTTTACAGGCGACCACTTAACTCACTTAACTGATGTTAAAATACTTGCAGAGCTGCAAGTAAAGTGAATTAACCTAACTAAGTTAAACTAAGTTAAACTTGCTTCTTAATTTCTTGTGACCACGTTGACAAAGGATTTTTTCATTATTTTCAACTAATCTACTGTATAAATACATTAGAATTAATTTTCTAGTGTCTCATATTAGACAGGTCTATACTCTGTATTCCTATTGAGGAGTCTTTGAGTCCCTTCCACTACTACATGCGTATGACATCGCCGAAGAGCTATGCTGAGCAGCCAGTTACCAAAGTCATACATCTTCAAATCAAGTTTTTTCAATGTTCTCGAGACAAATGGATGAGGAGAGAATGTGTACATTTTATTCTAGTAATGTTTTTTCAAATTAGATAAACAGAAGGATATCTTTAAGTAATGCTTAAAATTGCACAAACTGAGAGAGGTTAAGACTCATTTTGAATAGCTGCTTTTTCACTTTGCTAGCATTTGACAATGACTTACATTCTCTATATTTCAAAGACTCATAACCAGGAAGAAACAAGTTTGACTGACAGATGCATGGATATGGATTTTCTCATTTGGGGTCAATTTTTTTTTCTATAATTTCCAGTCTGAAGAGACATCAGTTTTCTTTTCAATTTACATGACCATTCTACAGAAACCATTTTATAGCATCTAGCATTACAGTAGCATTAGAATATTAACTTAGCGTTTGGAATATGAAATGTTAACCATTCAGGATAATCTAGTTTCCTAGACATACAAAATCAATACTCTATCAACTGGTATCTATGTAGTTGTCTATTGTTATTTTGTATATAGGAGTAGGAAAATTATAGACCAGCTTTAGGTGATGATGATGTGCCTTTCACACAAGTGAGGCAAAAATAGAATCACAAGGCTTTTCCCAAAAAAACTGTATTTGCTATATTGAAATACTGTGAATTGTTACGCTATTCTAAAATGGGAAGGCTTAAAAAAAAAAAAAAAAAAAAAAAAGTTTGCACTAAGTTACTTGATTTTAGGCTGACCATGTTTTAATTGTGAAGTTCTTTCAAACATCTGACCCTTCTGATAAGAATTGACTTTGCTTAGCAGCGCTAGCCAAGGTCAAAGCATCCATTTGCTCCATTTGGCACGTTTGATTGTCTTCCAAATTGCCATCTAATTGGCTTACTTCATAAATATTCTTTTGTCTTTCTTAAAAGCTGATAGAAGAGGATCCAAGAATGCAACTATGATAACATACTTATGTATGTTTTGAAATTAAACACATATATGTAATGGTTCTGCTCTTTACTTGCACCATAGTGCTTGTCAGTGAGACCAAATTTTGGCAATCTAAGAGACTCAAAATGACATTGTAAAGAAAATCATGATGTATCTTGCCCTTGTTAACTTTTAGAATGTACAATGAGTCAGCAGTTTTGGAACAAGGCATTATTTTGCATGTGAATTAATTTAATCACATTTGTACCTTGGTTTTTTATATTGCAATCAACTTTCACCAGTCGGATCTATTTTATGCCTTGGATCTGAAAACATGCGGACTCATCCAACACCCATGCTCTCAAGTTCTCATTTCACATGTTTCACGTTATACTTCACAAACATTTTATTTTCATTTGTCACAGTCACATCCCTTCCATGTACAGCCACATTTTTAAATGAAATGGTGCAGTGGGTGGAATCTTGGCATGTATGTCTGTTTTTGCTATTGTCTCCAAGACTTAAAACTTGAGAGAGCTTCTGTAAATTCTTGTAGCCCTGTAGAAAGTAGTGGGTGGAAATAACTCCTTAAATGAAGAAACAGACCAAATCAGACCAGCAGTAACAGAGAGGGCTCTGGGAAAAGGAAATGGAAAAAGAGGGTGCAACAATAACGATGGGGTAGGTAATTTTTATTTTTTGTCAGTTTAATTGCAATCCTAAAAGATTCCTTTGATTAGCCCCTTTCTGGGACAGTCTTTGTTTGCTGGGTGGCCCTCAGTATTCAGATGGCTGAATGCCACTCTGGCAAAAAGTAATGCCAGACAGAGCAGAAGTGGGGAGTCCTTACAAATGACATATTGGATGTCAGTGTAAACAATAACTGATGAACTGGAGATTTGTGGTAATATCAGTTCAACTGAACAAAATTCTTTGCTCATTCTAAGTACAATGTAGTGTATGTGTACTAGACAACAAGTTTTGTAAGTCAGTTGTGCATAAAATCATGATAATATTTCTCAATGTGGCAGAGTACATGTTTTCTTTATAAGTCCAAGTAAAGATATTTCCCTGCATCAAACTGCAAGCTTTTGAGAATTTGAGAGAGAATTTTCATCTGCATTAATTCTTTTCAACTCATTTGGTGTTTCAAAAGCTTTTTTCTTTTTAAAGGGAGGAGAGAGCAAGAAAGAAACATGAAGATCATATTGTTAAAATATTTTTTTCTTTTTGTAATAGAAACATCAAATTGGAATCTGTCATCACATGCATATTTTTGTGTATAAATAACCGGCCATATCTTTTTATGTCTCATCTTTGGATTGGTGATGGAGGTAGAATTTTCAGAAGCATCAAAGTAACTGTAACATAAAACTAGACTGACAAATAAGATGGTTTGGTTTGGTTTTGTTTTTTGTTTTTTTCCCCAAGAAAGAATTACCCACTAATTAACTAATGGAATCATGCAATACAGTTGCAGACCTTCATATTTTCTGTTATATTGATGAAATTTTGAGTTGATGTGAGAAGTTCTATAGTTATATTAATTAAGAAAGGTGGATTTTACTGTTTGCACACTCTAGAAGAGTTTTGAATCCAGATTCCAAGCTTATGGTGTTTATTCCTTGGGCCACTTAGCTGGAGGAGCTTGCAATCTTCTCAAAACTTTTTTTTTTTTCCCCATCAAAAGTGCTTAGAAATAATGTCAGAATATAGGTGTATACAGGATTTGAGTCATGATATCCTGCCAAAGAAAGGTCAATTTATTACAGACTGGGAGATCTGCAGCAGCTCAAGTAGGACTTAGTGATCACCAGAATGAAAGAAAGAGCTGAACACTTTCTGAGAATACACAGAGAGGTGAAAGGAAAAAAGAGACACACTGTTCTCCCACCTTTTTCAGTGGTAGTTTAACACAAAAACCACCTAGAACAAGGTTTCAGTGTACAATTACACCAACTGCCATTTTTCCATGAAGTTGCTTAGATGTTTCTGTGTAGTAATTCAGGGACACACCTAAGAATGGAGTAGACATTTCTATGACATTCATAAGCAGTCACATAGTTCAAAGAGGAAAGAATGTTATATCACACCCAGTTCTCAACATTTCCCATTACCTAGTATTTTTGTAGCACAAACTCAGCTTTCCAGCAATTGATAATCCTATTTTCAGCAACATGCTCCCAGATGTCCCATTGCAACTTAAGTGCTTTGTGCAGCATGGTAAATTTTGCTAGGGAAACCAGACATGCAGGAACTGGATGCTTTAAAAATCTGCACTGTGGATCTAACTTAATGACGTTTCTGAGAAGTCTACTCAGTTTCTGATGAACTACATAGGAGTACTCAACCACTCATTAAAAAGAAACAATGCATTCTCTACAGTTCTTTGAACACACTTTAAGCACATGGTTGTTGGGATTTTTTTTTGTTTTGCTTTTTTTGAGTTATTTAGTTGGTTTTTTTTCATGTTTTAAAAAATATACATATGTACAATGTAACAAGGAAACATAAGGGGAAATAAGAGCAATGAATGAGGACTACTTTGTTTTCAAACTGCAAAATGTTCTTAAAGATGTCATGCCTCGAAACAAAGGAACCGATTGCTTCTATAGTACATTAATTCTTGAGAGAGCTGTATTTTTTTCCTTGGAGTGATACTCTCAGAAAACTGAACATCAAAAAGCAGGTGATATTGAGACTCACATTAGTTATCCATTTCAAATTTGAGGATCCTCCCCCCTCCTCCATTCTTTATTGCCATGACCCACAGTTGGCTCATAGAAGCTGAACATTAGGCTTTGACCTTTCTGGCTCATGTACCAGGAATAATTTTGTCTAACAAGTCTGTTGGTGATGCATAGGCCACAGGAGAGTCTGGCTGAATCTTTTTGTGGATAGGTAGATAAATAGTGTCAGCCAAGATGTAATAATTTCCTTTACTAAAGCAAGCACCTAGAGATAAGATAGCATCATTGCTCAGTACTCATACTTCCATTGTTTGTGGAAATGCTGGTCAGTGTTGTTGACTCACTGTGGAAAAATCCTGTGGTGTTTCCTGAAGTAAAATGTTGATTTTGTGATTGTTTCTCTCCTAAAATTTCATATGCAATTTTTACGTTGATTCATAGAGAGGCACTGCAGGGAGCAATAGACAGTTGCTATTACATAGAGTTTGGCAAGGACTTTCTTTGTTATGTTTGCAGTACAAAGGTATAGTATATCTTGAACCTCGTCTCTATCTCTGTTTTATGCCAAGAACGTGTGAGAGGTAAAGATAATGCACAGTTTGGAGATTAAGTAATCAAACATGCTATTATCCTTATCCCTTCTGTACACTTTGTCATTAATATAAGAGTGGAGATGATAGCTTGTAACTGAAAAATAATTAGTGCCAGTTTTCCTTCAAGGCTTGATTTTAATGGCAGTTTAAAAAAAACTTAACAAGCAGAATGAACGGTCATAAATGGAAGTTAACCCATAGCACTGAGAAACTTAGAAATCATTCATTACTGCCGTGGTAGTGAGCCTAATTTGTTTAAAATAAAATCCATCTGTTCATTTCACAGTCTTTGTTCCACTTCTTTACAGCAATCCACAGTGGATTACTCCATTACTTTAAAAATTGGCTGCAATTATGATAAGCTAATAACTCTTATTTCGTGGTTTGCTGTAGCAAGATATTTTGGAGTACTACCAAACTTTCTTTTATTCTTAAAAATAATTGAGCTGTTGGTCTGATGCTTGAGTTTTTTGTTTATTTATTTGGGCCTGAGTATTTTCTTAATTAGATTTTGAGTAAAAATGTAATCCGATGGCTCTACAAATTGAAAGTATTTCTTAAGGTTGATGGGTCAGCCAAACAGCTGTTAAATATGTAAATGACCTTATGTCACTTCAGTATTGGCTTAAGCATGCTGTGTGTGTATGCCACAGGACTTTGAGGTTTAGCAGTCCAACTTCCATTGGCACATGAGGTTTACTTCCTGAAATACTTGTTTTTTGTATGGGGACCAGTTGACTGCTGTGCTACCCTGTGTTGCCTCTTGAATATGTATTAGTCCTCTACAGATGTTTTAGTGTCTTTTGCATGAATAATGCTCCTATTTTTCTGTCTTTGATTGTTAATTATCGGAGGTGTGCATTTCCAACATCAATTGAGGGAACATTCACTAATCTAAGATATAACTGATTTTTTTAACATGTATCTCATGAAGTTTGTAAAACCATATAGAGAAACCATTAATTTTAGTTTGCTAAACTCAAGATTCTCTCCTGGGAATCTTCATCACTGTTTCATCAGTGAATCTTTTTAAGGAAATGCTCACAGTTTTTGTATTGTTTGATAGCTTTTTTGTGTGTGTGTCTGTGGTTTATGCAGATAATCTTTGTTGAGTGCAAACTGGTACTCTATTTATAATTTTTCCCAGGTCTGCAATACTTTTAGCTAACTGTAACTTATTAAAAATCACAAATATTAAATGGGGATATTAATGATGAATGGTTGAAATTTGAGAGTTTCAAAATGAATTTTAGAGAACTTTAACTCTTCATTCACTGTAGTTTTACATTTTTCCATCACTTAAGTAATTAAAAGAAAATCCTTAGTGTTGAATTATAGTAAACTTTTATACAACTCTGTACTCTACACAGGCTAATTTTATCTGCCAGTAGAAAGCAATAATTTAGATGGATTTTTTTTTTCTTCTACCTTTTCTTTGCGTATCTCCATGCCTTCATAAACTTATTCTTCTATATTTTAAAGTAAAACCTACAGATGTACAAGGTACTATAATGAAACTTGTTTACAGTACTTGTCCACCTGTTTTTGCTGTAATAGAAAGGGGGAACTGTAGTGACAGATATGACAGATATAACTTGCAATAGTTGTTAGTGTTATGTGCCTTTGAGTCATTGTCTTTTTTTTTAATCTTAAGTGAGAGTTACAGTTTGTAGATTGAAATCAATTTCTTTTCTATTAAAGTAGGTGTGGTGATACTTTCTTTAAGCCTTGCTAGTTAGAGCATTTTAAATCTGTAAGGTAAATGGTCGGTTATATAGCTGGTTTTTAGTTGGCTGTCAACTGTTGAATTTCACTTTTATGTTTCAAGCACTGTTACAGTAGAGGGAGAACTTAGTGATATTTGGCTATTTTATGCTTTCATTTTGTACTGTATGTGATTATGTGATTAGTGGAGATTTATTTTATTTTTTAACCACCATAGGTGTGCCCACTGTAGTGCTTTGTGGTTTTTTGTCTGTTTGTTTGTTTGTTTTTTAATGTTCCCATAGTTTGCACTGCATAATTCATTTGAATTGAGTTTACAAGTCAGTCCCTTTCTCCAGGCATCTGCTTTGTACCTTGGCAAGTATGAAAATAATCAAAAATATCACAGAGCATAAAAATGAGATTGTGTAATTCTGTTTCTGAGTGTGAATTATGTTTAGCAAGACTTGTCTAGTTAAAAAGCAGTTAAACAAGTAATCACACACTATCCATTTTTAGTTGTCATTTGTAGAAAAAATGCTGCAGAGTGATATGTGGTGATAACAAATTCAGAAGGAAAAAAATATGAAATTCAGATAGCAGCTTGTGTGATTTGCTGTTAGCATGGGGCCCAATAACACTACAAAGCTATAAACTCTGTCTTTCTAGATTGCCCAGTTAGGTGGCAGAGATGCAATTTGTCTTTTCTGAAGCCTCCTGCTGCTTGCTAGCTCCATCTCCTGTCACAGCCTATTAGCTCCCCGAGAAAATTGGTGGGAAATTGCCTGCAGATTGTAGGAAATTGCATCTCCAGGCCCTGAAAAAAATGTAGGATAGCACAACTCTGACCCTTCCAGAGCAGCTATTAATACAGCAAAAGCTGACCTTTGGCATGGTGTGAAACGACTTTGCTATTTGCTGAATAAAGACTATATTATGTGTGGCTGAAGGAGGGTACAAATTATTATCCCAGCTATGCCTGTAGCCAGCCTGCTCCGGTAAGTTTAAGCATTAGTGACAGGTTTTGCTTTCCTCGCTCTTCGTGGAAGATTGGAGATGAGATGTTAGAAGCCCATCCAGAAATTTCATTGTAAAGATGAGAAAAGCTACCGCATATTTAAATTATGCTAGTGCAGTTAGTTGTAAAGGTTTACTGGCAGAACAAAAGGATGGCTTAAAAAGCTAATCTTGAATAAATTGATAATTGCCTCCATTTGCCCCAGCCTTGGTGAGAATAGGAACAGCTTTGAGGCTATTTTCATTCTGTGTGCATATCTATAATGGGCATTTGATCTGGGGAACAGTTATAATGAAAAAGAGCTAATCTGTACTGTAACTGCTGAGTGTAAAAGTATTGGGTGGTATTTTAGTTCTTACAGATTTTTGCATGCAATTCCTTGCCACTAGGAAACTCATCCTCACCTTATTTAATCAAATCTACATGTCCTTTATAGTGTGATACGCAGTGAGTCTCATCCTCTGTCGTTCTACTGGAGCTACCTTCTGATCTTGTACTTTACCTGTTTTATAGGGCCTTCAAATAAGAGCTGACTTTTATGAGAGGGGATATGTAGAAGTAGTTTGCAAAATTTAAAAAAAATAAATAAATAAAGGCCAACATTCTGTTTGAGCTTGTGATTTTACTTAGCTGGTGCAAAGCCTCATGAGGAACGTGTATGGGCGAGTCGGAGTGACATATTGATCGGGAAAAAGTCATTTTGCAATCAAGAGCATTACTGTTTTCAAACTCAGCTGAAATCTGTTGATAACTCATGGCTGCCCAGGGATCTGAGCAAAATCAATATTCTTATTTCCTATTGTATTAGTGCCCGCTGATGTAAATAAGCTGACATGGCTTCCTAACACACAACTGATTAGGGAAAGTGAGTGTCCTCACTGGGGGACTGGAGGTAGAGGAGCAGAAACCAAACAGGTGCTTCTCTGTGATTTAAAAGCACACTTGAAAGGGATCAAGAACACTTCACATTACAGAGCTCCCTGAGCCCCTGTTTTGAATGCTGATAGTCATGCATGCACGTGTATATATGTCAGTCTGAAATGCTAACCTTCTGGGGCATTTATAATTAGCTATAGCACCTTGTGTGTAAATTATGCAGTTCAGTACCACGTCTTGTGAAACACAAATACAGGAACTAAAAAGCCAGGATGCTTGAGCCTTTACTCTATATTTACAATGTTGTTCATCTTTCAAGGTGTTACAAACTCTTGCATTCTCAAAATAAACCTTGCCATTCCAGAACAATCTTGGGTTTTCCATACAGATCAATGCCTGTAGTGAGCAAAAAACATTAAGAAGAGACAGAATGTGCCCTGACTAATAACTGAGTTTGCCTTTTCTAACAAACAAACTAAATGGGGTGATACGGTATCCAGAAATGACTACTACTGGCTGATGCGATTATGAACACCCTTACCTGCTTGCCTACTCCAGCTTTAATGAGGCCAAGCCCCTTATACCACACAGCATGAGGAGGTAAGAAATTAATCCTAAGTGAAAAGCAGAAGCTTCTTGTCATAAATTCTCCTGTTTTGTTACGGAAAGAACAAAAATTCAGACCGGTTTGTGGTGCATTTGGAGGATACCAAATGTTGCTCTGGACAGCTGGATGGTATGAGAGAGGACTGGCGGGGAAAAAAACAACTCAGGCAAACCAACTCTCAGCCAGCACTTCATGACTGGAAAAGATGTGCAGACCATAAGTAGCACCCTTCATCCTGGAACATTTTATGAGCTCCAGCAAAAGACAAGGCACCTAGCAGTGCTTGCTTTTTTTATTTTTTTTTCTGTAATTAGTTCAAAGACTTCATTGTATACCTAAGCTCTGGTCTGTCTGAGTCAGGTCACATTTTTCATATCACAGAAATACAGCCAATAACAACATCAGAAAAACAAAATCCAAGTTCTTTAACCAGTCTGGTTCTTTTATATTTTTTTCTTTCCCTGCCTTCCTTTGCAGAGCTTCTCACCATGTTAGGAAAATACAGATTTTTTTTTTTTTTTTTGCCAGTTTTTGATCAAATTTCCAGTATTCCAGATGTCATAAAATGGTTCTAATTTACTGCAGTATCCTGTTGAATATCAGTGGTTGGTGAATTTTGTGGGTGCCATTTTTCCTAGCCCCAGAAATTATTTTATTTAACCCTGAGTCATGTTTGCTGTCATTCATTGAAACAATCCAGGAATTTTTTTTTTCGTATTTTCCATTAATTGTTTCCATTGGATGTCGAATTTCGTGAGACAGCTAATCTGGGCATCCATAGATTCTGCCAAAATATATGGTCTGCTGTACCTTCCCAATACTCAATGTGAGAACAAACCAGCCTAGTCTCCACCATTTGTTCTCAAAAATCACCTTCTATGAGGCAAAATCTGATAGTGCTTGGTCCAGTTTATCCAGAAAGCTTTTATTCTCTGAAATGTCTCACAGCTACTCTTGAGAGTAGCTTTATTTATAAGCTTTTTGCTTATTTTTAGTCTCTACGCAAGGCTAAAGCAAGAGCATGGCCCTTCTTATGGCTTTTGATGCTGCAACAAGTTGGAGGAGGGCAATCTGAAATAAGGGGCCTTGGAAGGAGACGCAAAGCTCTTCCTTTGGACAGATTTGTTGCACCAATGGCTTGGCCATCAGATTGGAGGGAGCTAGCCAGAGTTCCTCTGCCTGCAGGAGTGGCCTTGATGAATCTGGGCCTGTGGACAGGGCCATGTGCTTTGTCCCAGTGGGTTCCTGGCGACATTGGTACAGTGAACAAAACATGCCCACTGGGTGGTGGGGTCAGGTTTGGTTCCCGCATGCAGCCAGCCCTGGGGAGATCTGGGGTGCTGGATACGATGCTGAGGGAGGAGGATAGCCTTTGGGTCCCGCCAAGAGAGGAGTCACCAAGGGGATTTCAGGGAGGAGAATGTGGATAGTGGGAAATCATGTTTGGAGGTGTGGTATAAATAATCTCTCCCAGAGGTGGATGAGAGGATGAAAGGATAATTTACATCCCTATCTGGATGTGTTGCTTGGAGACGGATTGTCCAACACGCTCCAGAGGTGAATAAAGAAATAAAGGCCTGGAAGAGAGTGGTTTGTAAGGTGGAATCAGGTGTTGGATTTATATTGCTACTTCTGCTCGTGAAGTGTCAGCTAATTTAATGACAATCTTGTCATCTCCCTCAACTCCCTGCAGCAAGCTGCTTTGCCATTGATTTGAAGCACATCAGGGGAAGAAATGGAGAACCGCAGTTCTACTGCCTCCCTCCAGCCAGGCCAAAGAACTACTTTGTATGAGACTTATTTGTTGAAGAGGAAAGTGACTGGATTGGATTGGAGAGGAACATTATGTTTGTGCCCGCAGGGAAGACTTTTCCATTTACAGAAGAAATGGAGATATGTTAGAAATAGCACACTCAAACAGCAATGAAGATCTAAAACCAGAAAGGTAAGCCAAGAGTTTGTACTTGATTGAAGAGAACTGGGTGGAAAATTACATTTGTATTATACAACCACATGCAGCGAAGCCAGGACACACTGTTGGTTGTTCTGAATTTTTCTTAGTACCCTCAGGAAAGAAGGTAATGAAAGAGCAAATATCCAAGAAAATGTTTATCTGCATGCTTGATAAGTTCCTGAGAAATGGTCTTATCCAGCCAAGAGATGGCTAACCGCTGTGGTTAAAGTGTAATGGGTTTTTGGCAGAGACCTAGATGATCTGGTTCTCAGCCAGCTTGGATTGTTCAATTGAAAATAGGCTAAAAGTAGGTACAATGAGAGTCCTCCCTGTTCCCAGGAAAACAGCTTTACTTGTAAGGAAATTTGCCTTTCTTTTCAAGAATGCGATATCTAGAAAAAAAAAACTTCCAGAGCAGATATGTTGATGATTAATTCTTTGTAAGTCATGCTGGAGATTTTGAAAACTGGACACAGGTAATGCATGAAGTTTTTGCCTAGGTGAAACCTCTATTTTTGCAGCATGGAAACTGTAATGCCAAATGAGTAGGTCTGAATTTTCAAGCCTGCGTTGCCTCAAAGTACACAGTGAACAGCATACATTTTTTGGTCTCTTGTTGCTCTGGGTAAAGTTGATTATGAATGTCAGGCTGTGACTTCTGTAGGTCCTTTTTGGGAACTAATACAAACTGGTGTCACAAAACTGAATATTGTATGGCATTCACTTTCAAAAATACTTTTAGTAGTCCTGCTGAAAATGCTTTCCCCCTTATTCTTTGCAAACTGGAAAATAATACAGAAAATTGCAGGTATCACTCAAAAGCACTGTTGCTTTTCTAGGGTCGGTACTATAGACATTCTTAAAAGTGGGTTTCATATTGTGTGGATTCTGTTAATCTCATATATAGTGACAGAATCTTCTTCTGTCAGGAACAGAATAGTGTTCTGCCATGTTACTTTGAAATGTTCCACAATATGTGCTATCGTGTCTTTCCCACTACACTACTACTTTAAAGTCTGAGGCTTATCATAGCAATTTCCCATGCTTTCATCCAAAGCCTGAAAATATGCCTCAAGCAAGACATTCAATCAAAAGTAAAACATTGCCAGTTATCTGACTGTCTCTCCAGCTCCTTGGGAGGTAGCTTGCTGCTGTGCCAGTGTGAAGAAACTCATGTTACAAAAATCAAATGAAACAAAACAGAAATTAAACAATAAGAGCAGCTTCAGCTCTGAGCAGCTGTCTGAATATCCCACAGCAATCAAGTTTCCCCCTCTTGATAAGGAACTTTAATTTGATCTTTCACTGATTTATTTTCTGCTGCAGTCTTGAGCTTTTTAACTGAAGAATTTCCTTTTCAGATGTCTCTAATCAGAGGTGAGGAGGATTTTTTTTTTCCCCTTGGCTTCTGTTTGTTAGGGGATTTCACACAAGCACAATATCCACTCCCCTCTTATCCAGTTCTGAGGGATCAGGGTGATAAGTGGGTTGGGCTGCTGGACTGCTCTGCAAGAATTCATAAATCAGGACTGACCTCTTTAGATAAAACTAGTTATAGATGGTATGAAATCCCACTCTACTGAGCTTTGGCAGCACAGGAAGCTACAGTTTTTGGTATCTTGTTGTGTGGGAAGAAGGAGATGTTTTGTTATTTCTGTTAGCTTTACAATGAATGTCATGTTGTGCAATCAATATGTACTTGATTTCCTGCTGTGGATAGAGAGCTGCTGTCTCATAAGTACACATTCAGGCATCCAGGGGGAAATCTGTTCAGGAAAAAAAATTAACCAACTGGAAAAGTCTTTCTTGTTAGCAGTCCTGTTTGCTTTGCCAAGGGGAGACTGACATATGCACATCCACCAATGGTATTCTCCTTTATTTTTGCCAGGCGTTGCTGATGTCTATTCACTCTTCAGCCTCTTCTCTTGTATCAGTCCCATAAACCACCCCACTAGTTCTGTAGCTTCAGATCCTCTTTTTTTTTTCTTCCTAGGCTCTATTCATGACCACTTCATTAAAACTAAGGAAGAAACATTATCCTATTAAGCCTTGTTATGAAGGCTTCTGGCATCCCATTAGCTCCTTTTCTCACAAAACAATTTCTTAACAAAATTACTGATTGAGGTTGAGAGGTCTCAGGTTATCTGACATTATAGATCAAAGGGGATCTTTCTGATGATGTTTTGTGCATCATCTGCTCAGATAGGGTCAAGTTCTAAAATATGCTGAATTGCTTAATACCTATCAAGATGAGTTCTGACTAACTCCAGAAATGGAAACCACTGTTTATCTGTATACAAATATGTCATCAGTTGGTTATATAACAACATATAACCAGTTCATACAGGAACTGTTGCTTTTTCTCCTTTGGCTCTCTCTCCAAAGGGAGAGCTGTGTTCTGTCCTGATAGGCAGCAGTAGTTTGACAGGACAGAGTGATCTGTGGGTGGCTCTTTCTCCTGAGGATTATCTTCTTGTGACAAGAGAGACTAGCCTCCTCTTTACTTCATTGCTCGTCTTGTAGTCCTTGTTCAGATTCTATTATGTGCTCCTCATCTGCTGTAGTGGGACAAGCAGTAACTTTGTTAATTTACAATAGCTAGATATATCACCTGGCTTCAAGAGTAGTAGTATAGCAATAGATTGAATTAGAAGGAGAGGAGATTAGACAGGAAAGGGGAAACAGCAGTTAAGGTGCCAACCAGCTGGGGTGAGAGGAGCTGGAAAGGACAACTTTATGTAGAGGAAAAAAGAAATGGTAATTTTAACTTTTCCATGAGTATGACTCATCTTGAGTGGGCTGTAAATTCCTGTCATGTTTTTCCCCCTCTTTGTATGAGGAAGGAATTTATACCTTAAAAATATCATTGTGGTTTCCAACCTCAAGAACTCTTAAAACTCTGCTCTATAAATCACTTCCTCAAATGCAGAAGCTAGGATGCCTATTCCCTAACTACAAGCACAGCGCTTCTACACAGGACTGACTTTATGGAAGACTTATTTTTATTCTTATAAAGCACTAGTTAACCATTTTTATACTCTTATTGTGTCTGCACTGTTCTAAATGTTCTTTGTCTAAACTGAGCTATCAAAGAACTGTTGTATGCACTGGAATGAGCCTGCTTAGTGGCAATGCTTGGAAACACAGAATCATAGAATCATGGAATTGCTCAGGTTGGAAAAGACCTTAAACATCATCAAGTCCAACCACAACCTAACCATGCTAGCCTAACTCTAAAAACACTCTGCTAAATCATGTCCCTGAGCACCACATCCATATAGTTTTTAAACACGTCCAGGGATGGTGACTCAATCACCTCCCTGGGGAACCTATTCCAGTGCTTAACGACACTTTCTGTAAAGAAGATTTTTCCTGATATCCAACCTAAACCTCCCCTGGCGCAACTTGTGGCCATATAGAAAGCACAAGCTTGCTACAAATGATAAGTTACTTGTGGATCTCAGAAACAAAACATGCGAATGGTGATTTTAACGTTTTTACTTTTTTTTTTTTTTTTTTTCTAAAATTAAGAATAAATTTTTAGAAGCTTCCATAGGAAAAGTGCTGACAGTTATTTACTTTTCTTTTTAATTTATTGAAGTGGAACACTGTAGTCAATTTAAAATGACAGTTTTCTGAAGGTAGATAAAATAAGGATTATCTCTTTTCCCTAGGCAATAAAATGCTATATCCATAGGATAGAATGGTTTGGGTTGGAAGGGGCTTTTAAGATCATCTAGTTCCAAACCCCCTTCTATAGGCAGGGACGCCTCCGTCTAGACTAGGTTGCTCATAAAAGCCATCCTTGCAGGACAGCTTGCCCCTGGACAGAATCAGTGGGGAAGACCTGGGAGGACTCTAGCCCTGCTGTTGGTGGTGTGTTTGTATCAAGATGGAGCATGTTGGACCAGAGGAGATCCTATGCCTTATTCAACCACTTGGAACTACAGCTGTCATAACAGTCTCTGTTTCTTGTCCAAACAGACAACATACATTCTGCTATGACATTGAGCTTAAATTTGTTATCAATTGTAAGTCAAAGTTTCTCTGAGGCAGAAACCCTCTTTCTCCAGATCAATGACGGTAGGCCAAAAACTATGCACTGGAAACTGTCAGTAAGACAAAGTGTGGCCTACTAGTTGAAATGTGGTGCTTAATGTGGCTTGTAGACACAGCTGAACAAATTACTCCACAAGCTTCAGGGGTCACTGCAGTGCAAACAGAAAACAGGGGTGACCTATGCTGTGTTCTCAAGACATATAAATATATTTCTTCTGCTGCTGCTTACCTTCTGCTGAGTCAGGTATTTTAAAACACTGTGGGATTCCTTCTCTGGGCAAAGCTTTGAGACTCAACTTCCCATATTTCAAGCAAGATTATTTTTATTATCCTTTAGAGGTTGCCTTTAAGTGTGTTTAGAGCCACAGAGTCTTTGTGTTGCTCAGTAAGGGTCTTCTTATTAAATTTGTGCTTTTTGCAATTGGCAAACCCAACTTCTGGTTCCAGGAAGAAAAATAAAAGATTTTTTAGTGATATGAGCTTATGTGGCTGTAAAATGTACATAATCTCTGTGTGTTTGGTAAAGAGCAAGTAGCTTATGGTGAATTAAGATCCGGGTTACTTCCTTAGCCATTGAACTTTTTCATGTCTTATGTGCTTTCTGGGTATTTTTATTTGTTGGTTTTATAATTGCTTGTTTATTAATTTTAATATAAAAGCCGTAGTTTGTCTGTTCCTCCTTTCAGCAAAGAAGAAAGGGAAAAAAAATGGAGCATGCATCTGTCTTGAGGAGAGTGGAGAAAGTGTAATGAATTCAAATAAGCTCCTCTGAATTATGCATATTTTGCACTCCTAGAAGCTCATGAATAATTGTAGTGTTATGGGCAGGTACTATTTCTTTGTGTAAAGTACTCATTTTAGACACTAACTGGCCTAATATACAGACTTGGCTGTCTGTGGGGACTACTAGCTAAACATATGTTACAGCATCAAAAAAAGAAGGAACAGTAGTAGTGGCTATCTTAAGCAGAATAAAATAGAAAATGATGCTTTCTTTGACTGTCATTTATCATTACGATTAACATTTGACTTTTCAGGTTTGGAGCAGGTACTAGCAGGCTTTCAAAAGTCATGGAACCTATCACAGGTTACTGCTGTGCCAAATATGATGTTGCTAGACATATACGTGGGACTGAAGGAAGAGAAATACTAGCAATCTGCTATAACTTAATCCAGATGGTCAAGTTTATGTTTTCTTCAAAATGCAAACTGTCTCCAGTGAATTCATTAGAACCATATTGTAGCTTTCTTTTTCTAGTATAATTTTAGTAGCTAGGTTAAAAAGAAAAGCCTAGGACTGCCAAACTAATCTCAAGTGCCTGATTATTTTCCCTCTGAAGGGTTTAAACTGTTCGGTTATTCTCTCCTCCCCCACTCTCCCTCTTTTATTATTATTAAGCCAGTGTGTAATCCTGTGAAATACTGGCTTAGAGTATCTAGAAATAGATAACATGCTGTTTTTGTCTGGGAATAATCAAGATGTTTGAAAAGAAAGGATCTGTAGTTGTGAGGCATTCAGCAAAGGTGTCTGCCTATTTTGTCATGAATGGCTCATTTATTGAAGAAGAAACATTTGCCCTAAACATGCTAGATGCCTTTTTCTACATGTGTGTCCAGGCAGATTTTTCCTGTACCTCTTCTGATATGTTGTGGATTTTTTTCATTTCTTTGCATTAAATATTTGCCAAATTACACAATACCTGAAATGGATACTCTTTGACCTTTTTTTTTTTTTTTTTTTTCCACCAGAAAAGGCCAAAACTGAAGAAATTCTGAGAAACATAATATCTTTTAAATACAGATTAATTCTGTTTGAATTATTTCCTTAAAGAAACTCCTAATACCTACCACCAGTGATTGTTTTTCATTTGGATGGACTTTTCAGTGAGGAAACATGAAACCATCGGACATTTATACGCAGATATCTCATGCAAGAGCACCAGATGTTATTTTCTGATCTTTCTGATAGTGACCTTACTTAAAGAAAACAGGAAATCAAATTTCTAATGAAACAGAACAAACATATACTGGGACAATAATAGGATAGTTGCAGAATAATCTGCGAAGGAACAGTATTAATTTTTATACTTAAGAAAGAACAGGGTAGAAAAAATACATTTGTAGGATTTTTAACAGTTATCCAATAAAATGAGCTTTCATCACTCTACTAGGTGAAAGATGAAGGAGCTGAAATCCTGCCGCTTACAAGGAGAAGAGATCCTCCTGGGGACTTTTCTCAGTACGTCAATAGCAAAACACCACTTCCTTTATTTCTTTTAGGAACTCAGATAGTAAATTGCTTGCAGTGAACAATGACAGTTTCCTGGATAAGGGAATATACAGGAGAAGTGTTGATGTGAAGTTAACTGTTGTCAAATGCAGCATAACAGCAAGGAATTGAAGGAAATATACTGCTCATTTTTTCTTGATTTTTGTTTATGAGAAGGTGTTTCTGGAGAAGTAGATTTGAATTCACTGTGTCCTCCAATTTAACCACTCCTAATTTTGATTCACTAGCAAAACATGAAATAAATATAAAAAAATTGAAAGTCATGTGATAAAGTTTCTGTCTGTTTATTTAAATAGATCAGGTACTAAAGAAAGCTATTGAATGCTAGGAATAGAGTTGCTTTCCCCCTGTTGAGACAGCAGCTTTACAGAATATCCTCTTTGCAGGTGATTGTCAATCCTGTTTAGAATTGGCTACTATCTGCTATTAAGTTGTGATGCTCCATATGGATCATGCAGCACAACATCATCTCTAGACTGCTCACAGCCCTGTGACAGGCCAAAAATCAGATCCGCATTATGTTGTGGTAGCAACACATCTGGAAAATAAAGCATGGTAGTACCCATGTCCACATAAACTCTGTCACGTATGTGGTACCACAATAGCAAGTCAAAGATCCAGGGGAGAACAAGTCATGAGCAAAGCAGCAGAACTGCCATAATACAAAATATAACAGATCAAGTATGACTGGTTTTGTTATTATATTTTTTACATTTATAGATAAAAAAATGTTTCCTGAAATGCTTCACTTTTTACAATGTATTTGTACTGTTCGCACATACGATAGATGCAATTATCCAGTAGTGTTAAAACAGTGCTTGCTGTAGCTGGTAGAATCAGTTCGTGTTTCTAAGATGTTGTTTTCAGTTTTAACGTAATGTCCAGCAAGAATCAGCACTCTAACTTCTACTTGTTGAAACAAGCAAATAAAATGGATCCTATGCTAAGCATCACAAGATCCACACTGGAAAGCTTAAACTAGATATAGTGAGATGGGCTAGAAGATGGAAGAGCTTCTTTCCATAAGAATAAAAAAATAAATAAATTTGAATTGGTGAGAGTTGGCATCTCTAAGACAAGGGAAGTAGGCACTTCTGTGGGAAAGGTGTTTGCTCTTATAGGTGATGTAGCAAATCACCCAAGTATATCATACCAATGATGGTTCAAGGAAGTGTTCTTCATATGAAGCTGGAATGAGAGCAGAAGCTGGATGTATCCATATGCAGCCAGCTTCTGACAAAGATTATTGTGTGAGAAATTGAGTGGAAGTTAAAGGATAGAATGAAGATGCTTAGAAAACTGCCATTTGTTCTCAAATTTTTACAAGTGCATTTCAGATGTCGTGGGTTGGAAGCAGCTGAAATGCTGAGTAATTTGTCTCTGCCAGCAGATAATGTATTCAGTTCTTTGTGTTATGCCTGGTGTTTGGATTAAAGAAAGTCCTATGGGCACAAGATAGAAGCATGAGGTAGACTGCACCTTGCAATAAGGTGCATTCCCAGAAGCATATGGGTTTCAAACAGTGAGCAGCTGAAGGAATTTTTATTTAATTATTTATTTATTAAGGCTGTAGGACTCGCACACTTTAAAACTTGTGGAAATGTTCCCATTAACATCAGTGAACCTGGAAATCTAGTACATTTTCTATTCCATTGTTTTAAAGGTCAAAATATATCTTCAGTGTGTCGTTAGGACTGTAGACATGTTTGACATATTCAGAAGTTTTCGAATAGATACAAGAAAACTTTTCCTTCTGTTGGAATGTTTTGGTTTGTAATAAAAGGAAATGCTCCATGATAATGGATACACTCGAGATGGTCTAAATTTGTTGGAGCACTTATCAACTCACCCACTTAAACTTTTAGCAGACCTCTAAGCTGGAAATGACTCTGTGAGCCTGGTCTCATGATGGAATCTTAAAACAAGCTCTTTTCCAAATGGGTGCTATTTTGAAGCCCAACAAATCATGTTTCAATCAAAATATTGTTGGACTCAAGTTCCAAAAAGAAGTACCTCTTTTGGTGAAAGATGTTCACCTGGAGACTCTTTGCAGGAAGCCTGTTGCTTTCTCTAAATAGGAGTGTCAGCAACTATAAGCCAAGTAAAGGCTAGGTTTACTGTATACCAGGAGATGGCCCCAGGCAGCATGAATGCTTTTTCCCACTTAATGATCTTCAGTTTTCACTCTGGCTCCATAGCCTGCAACTCTTTTGTGAAACAGCAGTATAACAAAGACTCTGGGCACAGCTAGTGCTTTTCATTTACAACTGTACCCCATACAACTTCATCCTTCTGCCTTTTTTCTTTTCTGCCAAGAAAAAAGAACTGAATAGCTAGAATTAGTGCTCCTTGAGTACCAGTTCACTTGCCTAGCAATTTTCTTAAGAAAACAGATGGTTCAGTATGTGAAAGAGGGCTGGTAAAGACCTCTGTGTGAGGTCCTTGGCAGAGTAATCTCATTCCAAAGATCTAGGTGGCTGGGATTCCCTCCCCCTCTCCTTTAATACGAATTCTTAAGTGTTAAGTCAGGCAGAAAATGAGTCTAGTCTACATTTATCTTACTGAATGGCAGTCAACTCCTGCCTAATCTTTCAACATATATTTGTTCAGTGGATCAACAGATTGTGTAAGCAGCATGACGGACGGGTTTAGAAATATGTCTGCTTATATTTGGTTTGTGCTGAACTACTGACCATTTTGTTTGTGAATCCATCATAAATTACATCTCCAGGTTACTCAGTATGAGTGAGGAGGGGAAATACTTGTTTTCACTGTGGTGAAAGGCATCTTACACAGCTGTCAGACTCCAGAAAGGAAGCAGAATTGCATCAGTAGTAGTTTTAGCTTTGTTTTCCAAAATCTTGATGGATGTGGCTCTTCTTTCGCAAGCCTTTTGCTGATTGCAGTGTTTCTTCTTGTTGCAGATAACATAAGGCAAGAAGCAAGAACAGTTGTTGCCAGGTGAACATGTAATAATTTGGGAGCAAATGTATGATAGAGATTATGGATGTCATTTTAGCTGCATTTTACAAAACAGAGGCCAAGCAGCAGCAGAAACGTGATTATAAATGGCAGTATTCAAAGATATCAAATAACATAAAGTGATTTTTTAGAAGGGAATCTAAATATCTAGAATTGGCAACATATGGGAGCACATATATGTTAGCTATTAATGGAAATGTCCTTCATTTTCTTACTGATCATCTGTTTCCTGCATTTCACTGTTATATTTGTAACACAAAAATATACTTTTAGTCATTTTCAGTCTTTTTTTTTTTTTTTTTTTTTTCTTCCTGAAGGAAAAGTTCTTTCTTGAGATATGATATAGCCAAGTGCTTCTTGGTGTGAATGAGCAACATAGTGTACAGAAAACATGGCTGTGAAGGGTTGTATTTCACAAGATCTGAAAGCAGGCTAGGAAGATAGCATTCTCAGTATCACGAAGACCTATGGATATCTCTCAGGACAAAAGCGTGGGCTGAGTAGATGCTTCAGTCGACTCTTTCAATCTGAAAACTATTTCTAACATAGTTATGTGACTGCTGCTGCCTCGTGTGGGAGATGGAGGAACAGAAGGAAGCTCTCTTCTGCATATGAGAAGAGCTTGCCTGGCAGATGGCAAAGAGCAGGGGACTTCGTGGCAGCTGTAGACTGACCTTCCAGCCGAATGTACCTTCCCAGCATCCAAAGGGGCACAAGATGAAATCTGTTTTCTGCCACTCTCGATTTTGTTGGGTTCCAGCTGCTGCCTGCCCAGGAGGCATAGGCTTGTGACAAACAAGTTCCTTCCCCATATGGTACCCTCACAGGAGTTGAGAAAAGGCTTTTTTTTTTTTTTTTAAAAAAAAAAAAAAAAGAGAAAAAGCTAGCTGTCTTCATTTCCTTGGGTTACCTGAACTTTGGAAAATAATCCTAAACAAGAAATTTTATGTCAAAGAGTCTCACCTTGTCCTGGCTACATATCTAGATGCAGTGAGCCTCAGGTTTGATTCCCTGATGGCTACTTTAAGATCTGTTTAAATGAGTTTGCACTGGAGCTAAGTGCATCTGGTAAAGAAAGCCAATGAAGCAGATTTGCAGAAGAAGAGATGATAGTCAGGAAAGGACTATATTTCTTTATGCAGTCAGAAGGACTGCATTGTTCAATGGGAATTATATATTCAATTCACTGTTTTTGCTCTTTATTGTAAAGAAAGCACGGAAAAAAAACAATTTTTTGCATAGCGTGCAATTACATTTTACATACCTTTTGCTTCTTTTTTCATCCTTTTTAAAATTTATTTTTCATAACCATAGTCCTATAAGAATAAAAGAAGATGAAAACAGAAACAAGAACAACAACAAAAAAAACCCCATGTTTATTTATGTGCATATCTGTTCAGTATAATAATCTACTGATTTGAGTATCTGCTTAGTAATTTTACTTAATGCATTTATTTTATATTGATTATGATGCTGAAAGAAGTTTCCCTTCTTTACTCCTCCCTTTTCTTAGGACAGTGTAGATGGCCTTTGAAATTGCTTCTACTATTTCTAAATACTGTATAGTTCAGGGAATAAGAGTGCTGGAAAAATGCTACATTTGCTGAAATAGGTAACATTGCACAGTTGTATTTTTTTGTTTGTTTGTTTGTTTATTTTTTATTCCTGTTTTTTCCCATTCTCTTTTCTTTAGATATAGTTAAGAAAGGGATGGTCTGAAGGTGCTATCTGATGTACCTTTAAAGCCTTTGAATGCCACACTCTTATTTTTATCTTATTTTCTGCTTTTCCTTTCTTAGCCAAAAAAAAAAGCCTGTCAATTTCTCAAAGTTTTGAAAAACTGAAGTCATTTGTTGTACATCAAAACACCAGATAAATAAAAAGACATCTTAGCATAGCAGCAAATTAATAAGCACAACATTGTATACATACAAACATGGATAGTTATATTCACTACTTCTTTGACAGCTAGTGCTTTCTATGTGAAGTTTAAATCTAGTTTACTGAATGCTTCCACTTTGATGCACTTGTATGCTGTAAGTAAATCTCAAGGGGAAAAAAAATTACTTAGAAGCCAAAGTTCATAATTCTCTGGCTGCATTGTTTGTCATACTGGCAAATTAAAATTTAAAATACAAGAAATATAGTAACTTGATCATTTGCAAAGTAATTCCTTTAGAAGTATATATTTCTTCCACACTGGTATCAAACTAGATAATGTTAATTGCTGTTTTACTGACTAATTGCAGAAATTTGTTTAGAATAGCTGCTGGCCCTCTACCAGTAAAAAGAGGTCTGCTCATTATAACTAAAGCTAGCTGAAAATCTGATTTTTTTTGGGGGGGGGGGGGTGGGGGGGGTGTTGGGGGAAAGTATTATCCAATATGAAACATTTTCTTTGTTGAACTATTAGTATTTTTTTTTTCCTCCAATACTGTAGTTGTCTTGGTTCTCAGATTCTTCCATTTCCTAGTCATACAAGTCATGACCGTGCTTCATTGTGGAGAGGAAAACACAACAGCTGTATCTTACAAGTGATGCACCTCAGGAAAGTTTGGGCTAAATAGGATTGAATTGTGAAGGAGAATATGAGAATTAAATCTTCAAACTATGAGCCCTACATATTGTAATGATAAAATAAATATGTTTTTTAACTTTTTCCCTTAAAAATGTGTCTTCTCTGTGCTTCTTTCCTGATAAATTAATTCTGGGTTGTAAACATAAGTTCTGTTTTGGACTCTGTCATTACCATGAAATTCTAAAATTCAAAGTCTCAAAAGTAGATTTTAGTGTTTTTCATTTTACTCTCTCTGCTCACTCTGTGTAAATTATAATTTTTATTCTCACACCACCTACTTTTAAACCAGCCAAATAAGCTTGAATTAGCTCTACAACGTGAGCTAAAAGACTTAGTTTAAGTTATGTCACATGTACCCTTTATCCAGCCTTAGCAAATTTACAAATGTTAATGAGACAGTGGCAGAAGTACTGAGGCATTCATAACCAGGTGTAAAGATGTTGGAAATTGCTATGGTCCTCCCTGAGATTTCTTTCAACTGTTTTTCAAATGTACCAAATTTCTAAGGGTTCAAAGCTTAGTGACGGTTCTCTGTGTGCTATGCATTTTCTTCCTATCACTTTACCTCTGGATATCCAAATCTGCTTTACCAATACTTCTTCAAAGCTGTAGTTGAAATTGTGTTTGTTCTAAACCTTTTCATTAGGATGGCTTGAAACAAACCCTTTAAAAAGGTGGCGACTTTGGAAAGCAGAGCTTCAGCTCTTTGCCTCCTTATGGCTAAAGAGGCATGAACACACACAGGGACCTCAGCCTCTCCTCACACACCTTTTCTCCAGACCCTGCATTATCTTTGTAGCACTCCTTTAATGCTCTCTAATGGTTTTATGTTCCTCTTACATCGTGAAGCCCGGTGCTGCACCCAGTGCTGTAGGTGAGGCTGCACAGCACAGAGCAGAGCAGACAGCCCCTCCCCTCGCCCGCTGGCAGTGCAGGGCCTGCTGCACCCCAGGTACGGTTGCCCTTTGGGCTGCCAGGGCACATTACTGATTCAGATTCGATTTCCCATCAACCAGAGTCCCCAGATCCCTTTCAGTTGGACTGCTCTCCAACCTCTTATCCCCCACTCTATATATATTAAGGGTTGTCCCATCTCAGGTGCAGAATCTGGTACTAACTTCTAAACTTCATGTGGCTGTTGAGTGCCCAGCCCTCTAATTCTTAAGGATCTCTTTACCCTCAACAGTCAACACATCCTTGTAAATCAGTATCTTGTGCAAACTCACTTAGTATGCATTTGAGTTTTTATAAAAGCATTGATAGTTTATGCAGAAACATACTGTGAGAGATAGTGCTGAAAGCTTTGCAAAAAGCTTGCTCCAAAAAGTCATATCTACTGGATTCCCTTGGTCAGGTAGATGAGTAACCTGGTCTTATAAGGAAATTAAGTTAAACAGGACTTTTCTCTTATGAAACCATGCTGGATATGACCACTGACTGCTTTGTCTATACAATGTTTTTCAGTAACTCAGAATAATCTTCATAATTTTAGAAGGTACTGAAATGAGATTGAAATCACCCTTGTGATTACCAGGGTCCTCTTTCTTATACTTCTTGAAAACTGGAATATTTGTTAACTTCCAGTTAACTAGCACCTTTCTAGATTCCCAACACTGTTGAAAAATGTGGTACAGAACAGTGGACTGAAATGAGTGGCTAAAATCCAATTTGGTTGTGATCATATGCTAAAGAAGTGTACAGCAGTTAAAAATAGTTTCTTGCATTTTCATATGGAGCACATTGTAGGTTAAGAATCCTGGTTTGCACGGAAAGTTTGGAAAGTTTCCATTGATTTCAGAAGTGGGATGAAGTTTAAAAAGTTTTCAAAATATGGCACAAGGGTGTGCTAAAACTGAAAAGCATTTCAGGTGAGATATCAATTGAAAACATTCTAGGACAAGGCAAACCTGGGGAAATGTATTCCTGTAGGGAGCACTGTGCGTTACCTTCTCTCCTTTGCAGCACCAGGAGCTTAATGGCCATAACATGACATGAAAACCCTTAGACACAAATGCAAGGAGCTTGTGAAAATCTAGGACAATTTGTTCAGAATATTACTGACCATGTTTTCTGTGGCTGGGAACTGCTTTCCTGAGCAGCCTCTTGAGGCTGTTTTTTAACCATACTGTCTTTCAGTGTTTCCTGTCTGCTAAATGGCATGTTGCTTATGATCCTCTGTTGCGTGTTTTGAGATTCACAGCTAAAATGCCATGTAAAAGCTAGGTATATTAATCTATGCTGGCAGCTTGTTAAAGTGTCATGGTTTCAGTGATGCATTTGTAACAATTCTAACATAAGATAAATGTGACAAGTGCTAATTTCAAACACCCACGTTATTGAAACTGAG
Organism: Lagopus muta; assembly: GCF_023343835.1. Classification (NCBI taxonomy): domain Eukaryota; kingdom Metazoa; phylum Chordata; class Aves; order Galliformes; family Phasianidae; genus Lagopus; species Lagopus muta. The sequence goes on along the minus strand of NC_064472.1, from coordinate 39,321,936 downwards.
AATAGCTTAGCTAAAGCACTTTGAGTTTCCTAGGGACAGCTGAGGTATATAGTTACAGCATCTCAGGCTGCTTTTACCTGAAAAAATGAAAATGTTACTTTCGAGATTGAAGATTGAAAGATAGTGGTTGTTTAAAAGAGAGTAGGGGAAAAATGAGTACGGACTCATTTGAGAAATACAATAGAAGTTCTTAATCTTTGGAGGAAATGAAAAAAAAAAAAAAACGGGTTAGAATAGTTACGCTTTAGCACAAATTCATTTGTAAGTGTCCCTCACCATGGGATCTTTCTTTAAAAATCTGTGACACAAACAAGAGAAATGCCTGTGTGAGAAGGCCAGCCTGCAGGAGGAAAACTGTTCTTCAGTGGATGTGCTGCCAAAAGGCACTAAGTGATGCCCCTCTCTGGCTTGATCTGGGAGTCCCATACAGGACAGTGCTGAAAGATAACCCCATCACAGACCACGGAAAGCATGGGATTTGTAAATTCTTTGTAAAATTGTTGTTGCTGTTTTTTGTTTTTACAAAAGAGAGATTGCATGATTTACAATTGATTTTACCTGTGAGTTTTCTGTGTGGAAAATGGGAAAATACTGAAATACTTGGTGTTTAATTATAAGAAAGTATAAAATGTAAGTCAAGTATTGTAAAGTCATTGACCAAACAAGTACCTAGCTAGCTCTGAGGTCTCCAAGAAGGTGAAAGATCCCTTTGTGATAAGGAGCGGAGGGTATTTGGGGTGGTAACATCACTGTGCAGCAGCAAAGCAAGCATGAGGGAGTGACAGAAGTGAAATACGAGAGCTGAGTGAGCAGCCCACAAAAAAGACAGGCTCTTAGCTATACTATGAAATGTTTGCAGATTAAAATGTGGCTTGGACATAACTGTCTGAGAAGAGTGCAGAGAAAACTGCTGCTAGAGCACAGGAAAAGAAAAAAGGCTATACAGATGATATGCAAGTCACACCATCTGGGGCATGCATTTCTGAAGAGGCTGCAGAATCTTTTCCTGAATACTGTGACAGTGTGGGAACCAGAATTCAGTCTCTATCACTAATACCGTAACTTGTTACTATTTCACAGAATCACAGAATTGCAGGGGTTGGAAGGGACCTCAAGAGATCATTGAGTCCAACCCTTCTGATAAAGCAGGTACCCTGCAATAGGTCGCACAGGAGATGGGTCTTGAATATCTCCATAGAAGGAGACTCCACAGCCTCTCTGAGCAACCTGTTCTAGTTCTCCATCACTCTTACCATAAAGAAGTTCTTCTGCATGTTAGTACTGAACTTTCTATATTCAAGTTTTAGTTCATTACTCTTTGTCCTATTGCTATGCACCAAAAAGAAGAGCCTGGCCTCATCCATTTGGCTCTCACCTCCCTTTAGATATTTATAAACAGATTTACTAATCAGATTCCCCTTTAGTCTTCTTTTCCCCAGCCTGACAAGACCCAGGAGAGCCAGCCTTTTCTCATATGGTAGATGTTCCAGGCCCTTTATCATCTTTGTGGCCATCCACTGGACTCCTTATAGGAGATGCCTCTCTTTTTTGAATTGGGGAACCCAGAACTGGACACTGTAATCTAAAAGTGCCCTCACCAGGGCAGAGTAGAGGGGGAAGATCACCTCCCTCAACCTGCTGGCCACATTTTTTTTAATGACCCCAGGATATCACTGGCCTTCTTGGCCACCAGTGCACACTGCTAGCTCATGGCCAACCTGTTGTCCACCAAGACCTCCAGATCCTTCTCCACAGAGCTCCTCTCTAGCAGGTCATTCTCTAACCTGTACTGATGCATGCTATTATATCTCCTCATGTGCACGACTCTACACTTGCTCTTCTTAAACATCATCAGATTCCTCCCTGCTCAACTTTCCAGTCTGTCCAGGACAAGCACACTCCTCATTGGCTCCTCCACCGCCTGCATCAAATATTATCATCAGCACATTGCAGGAACTGCCTGGACTGTATTTGCCTCACCATGTTGCTCACCCAACAGATATCAGGATGGTTGAAGTACTAGTACCCTATGACAACCAGTGCCAGGGGTTGGAAAGCTACTTCCAGCTGTTTGTAAGGGCCTCATCCACTTCCTCCTGATCAGGTAGCCTGTAGTACACAACCACAACACTGTCACCTATGTTAGCCCCTTAATTCTTACCCTCATTCCTAACTTATATTCAACTTGCTGCTTACCAGGACTCCTGGTGTACTTCATTCAAAATCACTTTCTTTTTGATATTATAATGAGCTTATCTCTGTGAACCACTAGAGATTAGCCAGGCTAAACTGTCAGCATGAAAGTCTACTCAATGGTAATGCTGTTCACTGTGAAACTGCTTAGCTGAATATTGTATACAAATAAAATGCAGTAATAAATGCTTTAAAAAGAAAGTTCAGTCAATATAGTTTACGTATTTTTACAGCAAAAAGAATAAATACACAGTCAAAAGCCAATGTTTTTCTCTCATGTAGCTATTTTATAATTAAAAATGGTGTGAATATTTAATGTTTTTCTGAAATAATAGTTGTATTGAAACAAAAGGCTTTTGGCCCTTAAAAATACAGGGAAAAATGCGAGGAACAACAACAACAAAAACCCTGAGAAACATCTCAGAAACATGCAGCAGAAAGAGGGTAAGGCTTGAGAGCTGCACTTACTCAAACTTAGTTTGAAATTGGTTCTAAATCATATATAACTTTTCAACTCATATGATTTCTGATTGTAAATAGGAAGAAGGGAAGTTACTCTCCTTGGTTATGTTACAACAGCAGGAATCTTCAAATTCAATCCTGTGTATCTGGAAAATGATTCTTTTCACATCTTTCTAATGCATTTCTCTGTAGAAACTAATTCATCTGTAGAAACTAGCTTTTCATGATTCTGTTTCTGTTTGGGTGCTTAAGAGATAAAAGGCATGCTATGAATTGGCCTCTTGTTCTTCTGAATTTGGGGATGCCCTACAGAAAGATGTGCGTTGTCAAGGGCAGGAGTGAGGGGTGGGGGAATTCGTGGCAACTGCAATTGAATAAAAGGCCTCAGTCTCTTCTTGAATTCCTTCTCAGAACTAATTCTAAAGCTAGAGAAGTATGGAAATTCCTCTAAGAGCATGTCTCCAGGCTGATCAAAATCTCTTAGTAAGATTTTGAATAAATACCTTTAAATAAATCTATCACTAGTTCTCTGGTTGTAGCTCTAGTTGCTAAGTATTCTTGCTTTGTACACAAGGTATTTTCCTTTCAGCTTCAGTGTATACAATGCAGTACTTGTTTGTATAATCCCCTGAAGTTTTATTGTGCAATTAGTCCACAGCTTTTTCTTAAGCTTAAAAGCAAACTTGTTCTATAATATTTTCCTCTCCTTATTCTGCTATTCACAAATCTGGAATACAGTCATTAAGATCAGACAGAAGCAGTTTTCTTACAGCCATCACTGGAAAATACCATGTAATATCGGAGTTATCAAGGAGACAGACAATGAATAACTCTCTGTTTTTCAAGACAGTTCAGATTTTACAACTTCAGCTGTGGGCTCTGCTGCTGACTTTGAACAAATCACTTAATCACTCTGTGCCTCTGTAAAATAATAAGAATTTCTTTTTACACATCATTGAGACAAAAGGCAGGAGTGTTTCCAGTTGGCCAGGTAGCATGGCACTGAGGTGGGATAGTGGAAATGGATCAGATTGAATCTCGATTAGCAGACAGAAAGTAGGAGTAGCATAATGTGAGTCCTTGAAGAACATGCCGGTGTTTCCAGCTGTGCACACAGGAAGTGATATAGATGTAAATCTGTGACTTGCCATGGCCTGTGAGCAAGCAAGGGAAAGGCTGGATGTGAGGGAATGAAGCACTGGGGCAGTTTTCCTGGCTGCGCAAAGGAGAGAGTTATGAGTCACGTCTAGGCAGAGATGTGTGCATCTCCCTTCCCAAACTTAGATTTATTTTTTATTGTTTTGGGCTTTACTATAATCTTGATCTCTTTGCTTTTGGCATTACTTGTTTCTTTGAGTAATGATCATCACAGACATATGGTCATAAACACCAAAATTATCTTATGACTAAATCTAGCTAGCTATGGATCTCATTTCTCCTGATAGCCACCTCTGGCTGTGAGTCAGCTTAGTGCCAGCTGGCAGCTTTCTCATCTCCTCTGGTAAATGCAATGGACAGCAAGAGCAGAGCAGCCTGAAGATCTTTTGCAAACTGTAGACCAGGAGAATATATAGCCAAATATCCACGCCCATGTGCACCATGATCCCATATGTGAGGGGACTGCTGCCCACAGTGCCTTCTCGGAAGGTGAGCATACTGGTTGCATCAACACAGTGTGTGCAGGTGTGGAAAGCCTGGAGAATAGATGCCACCTTTCCTTCAAGGGAGCTGGGCCAATCAGTATCACAGCTAGAATAGATAAATTTTTCCAAGAATATCTGAGAGTTGAGCTGTGCAAGCAACCTGTGTGGTCCTCCTTGTTCTGATGATGCTGGTAGCATGTTGCCCTGAGCTGCAGCTAGTGCTTCTGCTGGCCTGCCTCAAGCCAGCTCACCAGGGCAAAATCTGCTTCTTCCCTCGATTTCAGGCAGAATAGCAGGTGAGTGGGTCCCGGTTCCCCTATTCATTAAAAGAGAGCTCAGATCTTCAGGTGCCATTACCAGTCTTATAGCTTTTGGAGGGAAGTAAATAAGCTCACAAAGTCTGACCCCTCTGTTAAATTTTAAGAACATCAAACAGACCCATGAGAGAAAATAGAAAGAAACAGTGGTTTGCACAGAAAGAATTTTCCTTTTTTGATAATGCTCATGATACTGATTTGACTACTTTAACAGATGACAAGATGATGCAATTGGTGAAAAAGTTGGAAGTTCTGACTTGCTGGAACCAGAAGTAGAAATTTCAACATTTCCCACAGAGGGGAAAACATCTTAGGAAACAACTCATTAGTTGGAAAAATTCAGGATGAAATGATGAGCGTTATTGCAGCCTCTGAGTTATCCTCCTGGCCACAGCTCCTACATGCCTACAGAGTTGTACAGTGCTTTCAGTCCTGGCTGTTCAGTTTACGTGGACCTCTTGCTCCGTAGAGAGACATAAGGGATATCCTTTATCAGTGTAGGTTGTGAAGGCCTGCCATGCAAGCTGCACAACAACTAACAAGTGTTTTTTATTGTAGTAGTGAGACATCTTGAAGACTGGAACCCCAAATCTCCAGCTCTCCTTCATGGCAGGGATATGCTAGAGAAATGAATTCCCAATGCCTAAGCTCATCAGTAGGGCCTGCATGGAGAAGAATTCACAGGTGATCAAAGTGTCAGAAGAACTTCTAAGTCTTTTGTTTGTTTATGGAATTGATTTGTGGTACTCAGAAAAGTTCTGAACTAGCTCTACCATATAGTTTTTGTCTGTTTAGTGGTGATCCCCGTCAGTGTGGATATGTGTTTGCTGGTGAAGAAGTATTAATGTGTTGAGTGCTAGGTGCAGTGACCTATGGCATATTGCATCTTTCCAGAGTAGATGAGGTCTATTTTTGACATGAAAGTTCTAAGCAGGACTAAAACTAGAATTATTCACGCTTATTTTAACTTGTGGTAACGTACTCTTAGGGAATATTAACGTCAGAGAATTAGACCTCACTGGTTATCTCAGCTTTACCTCAGTTTTATTTATGCTACTTTGCTTTAGCTGAAATAGTAGTAAATAATTCAGCTGGTGTTCTGTTGTCTTTGATAGTTGTGTAAGTAGCTGAGTTTTTTTCACAATATGCTGCCTGTGTACTTCAGTTCCCTGGAGGTTTGTGGAAGTTTGTCAATGATACAAGGAGGGCTGGCACGCAGAGGGGGAAGGAATATTGATGAATCATCTGAAGTACCAAGAATAAATTGTACAATTAATATAGTATTTAAGCATTGCTGAGGACATTCTGGGACAGGAAAGTATTTCTAAGTAGTTGATCAAACCGCATAAAAATTGGAGATAGGAAAAATAGTAAAATTGCGTAGTCCACATTGCTGTTGGCTCAGAATGGCTTTCTTTCTCTGGCAGGTGTGGCAGACTGGTTGTACTATTTTTTTTGAAGGCAACCAAGTGCTGTATTCAGCTAGCTAGTGGGGGAGGAGAGCAAAACAAACAATAGAAAGATAAAAGTTATATTTGCCTGCACTCCATAATTATTGTATTGTGTGTTTCTAGAATTGTATGTTTGCATGGTGATATGTAGGTTATTGCAGCTATGCTCAGAAAGAATAATGAAAAGAAGTCTGCTGTTCTGCTCTTGTTTAAATGGTGTACTTTGTGTCTGAAGGTGAATTGGATAAGAATGTAAATTGGAAGATAGCATAATGAACCAAGATCTTTTCCAATTCTGATTTTTATGCTTTCTGTCCACTTGTTTTCCCTGCAAGCAGACAGGAGTTACTTATGCAGGACAACCAAGTTCCTGTCAGCAAGGAGCTGCCAGGCACCATTGCTTTCTGCATGGCAAGGGCTCTAATACAATGGGGCTGGGGCCAGAATCAGGGTGTCACACCCCGCCCGCAATTGCAAATGCGAACTCTGAGAAGCTCCCAGGAGTGCTGCAAACAGAGTGAGCAAATCCGTTGGTGTGTAGCACAGCAGTTTGCACAGAGGGACAAGCAGGGTGGGCAGGGTATCCCTACCATCTTGAGAGACAGACTCACCTATCTGCTGCCTCCCAGAGAACAAATCTGGCCACAGTCTGAATTAAGTATATGCTAAAAAAAGTGTGGCTACCCAACCTGAGCGACTGCCCAGAAATGTGGCTGTTCAGATCTCTGGCTGCAGTGAGTGCCTGAGGCTGTTGCTGCCATTGGAGGGTGGCAGAGATATCACCTGCACAAGGAGTGAGCAGGTGGAAAATCTGCTCAGCAATGTGGCAGAGCTCAGGGAGATTTAGGAGCATCACGGAATATGAGCAGGATATAGACTGGTGGAGCAACTCTCCACCATACTTATGAGAAAGGCACCGGGTTGATGCGCAGTATGTATTGGTGGAACCCCTGCCCTCTCACCACTGGGCAGAGGGGGGAACCTAAGAGATGGAGAGGAATGGTAGCAGGTCTTGGCATTGCAGGCAAACCCTCTCCCTCCCTATCTTGCCTTCCCAGGTACCTTACACAACAGGTTTGAGGCTCTGGAACTGGAGAGACAGGTAAGGGAGGATGTGGTGGAAGATCCATGCAGGAAATTGTCTAGAACAAAGAGGTCAAAGAGGTCTCAAGACTGCCTCTGCTAAGAAGGAAGGAAGGGTAACTGTCATAGGCAGCTCCATTTTGAGGGAGCTCACCCTACCTGCCTCACTTAGGACTGGGTCAAGGTCATTCTGAGGAGACTCCTTAGTCTGATTTGCCTCTCTAATTGTTTTCCCTTGCTGCTAGTTCAGTTTGACAGGGGGACTTCATGGGACTGGGAAAGTTAGTAGACAGAGTGGGAGTACAGGTAGTGATGTTTTCCTCTATCCCTTCAGCAGCAGTGAGGGATACTGAGAGGACCAGGAAAAGCTCATTGGATAAATACATAACTAAGAGGCAGATGGTGCTACAATAATTCTGTCTTTTTCAACATGTGGAAGTTTACTCAGCTCCTGGTCTGATCACTGCTGATCGTGTCCATCACTGATGGGTCAGAGAGAGAAAAGAATTCTGGCTCAGGAGCTGTCTGGGCTCATTGACAGGGCTTTAAACTATGTTTGAAAAGGGAAGAGGATGATAGTAAGCCACCAGTGACAAGCTGTGGGACAGCAGAACTGTGGTGGTGAAAGCAACAGGGAGACTAAAGATAAAGACTTCAAAGGAATTATCTTCCAAGAGGTGACAAGACCAGCTACTGGTGTAGAAGTGCTTCTACACCAGGGCACACAGCTTGGGAAACAAACAGGAGGAGATGGAAGCCACTCTGCTACTGGAAAACCATGATGTTCAGTGCTTTCACTGAAATCTGGTGGGATGATTCCCATTACTGGGATGTGGTTATTGATGGCTACAATCTGTTCAGAAAGGACACATAAGGAAGAAGGAGAGGAGGTGTTGCCCTTCATATCAAGGAAGGAATAGAGTGTGAAAAGCTATTCCTTAAGAATGGCCATGAGCAAATCAAAAGTCTGTGGGTGAGAGTTAGAAACCAAGGTAACAAAGAGAGCCTTGTGGTTGAGTTCTAGTAAATGCTGCCTGATGAAGAGCCCATTGATGAAACCTTCTTTTTCCAGCTATAGGAGGCATCAAAATTGTAAGTTCTCATCCTGCTGGGGTACATCAGACACCATGACATATACTGGAAAAGTAGCATGGAGAGCTGTAAGCAATCCAAGAGGCTCCTGGAATGTATCTTGGATAACTTCTTGAGCTAAGTAATAGATGGCCCCAGCTGGGGGGATGCAGTACTGAACCCGTTGCTCAACAACTCTAATGAACGGATTGATAACATCAGGATTGGAGTCTGCCTGGACTGTAGTGACCATGGAGTGGTAAGGTTCACACCACTGACAGAGAAATATTGGACAGACAAAAGTAAAATCAGCAAACTTAATTTTAGGAAAGCCAGTTTTCAGGTCTTCAGTGAGTTAGTCAACAAAATTCCCTGCAATCTGTCCTGAAGGACCAGGAAGCAGAGCAAAGCTAGAAAAAGCTTTCCTTAGGCCACAAGACTGCTCCATTTCCAGGTGTAGGAAAGCAGGAAAGGAAGGTGAGAGACCAACATGACTGAACCAGGACTTGCTTGTCAAACTGGAAAGCAAGAAGAAAATGCACAGGCAGTAGAAGCAGAGACATGTAACCTGTAAGGAGTATAGGGTAGCTACTACTCTGTGTAGGGTTGGGGTCAGGAAAACCAAAACCCAACTGGAACTGAACTTGGCAAGGGTCATAAGAAAGGACATGAAAGACAGATCAACTCAAAAAAAAAGTATGAGATAGGTATATCAATTGCAAAAGAAAAGTGCAGATGGACATACCCCACCTACTGAGCAAAACAGGCAGGCTGGTAGCAACGGACATGGAGAAGGCTGATGTACTCATCAACTTGTTTCCCTCAGTCTTCTCTGGCAGCTTCTCTACACAAAAGCCTTGAGTGGAAGGTTCAGAAGGCGGGAAATAGGGAAGCTTTACCCCACCTGCTGTGAGCAAAGATCAGATTTGTGACCACCCGAGGAGCCTGAATATCCACATGTATATGGGTTACAACGAGATGCATCTCAGAGATGCATCCCATTCTGAGGGAGGTAGTTGCCAAGCCACTCTTAATGTCATCGCAATTGGGTGAAGTCCTTGGCACATGCATTTTTAAGAAGGGTATTACCTATGGAACTACTGACATGTTAGCCTCTCCTCAGTGCCAGGGATGATCATGGTATAGATCCTTGTGGAAGCTATGCTAAGGTGTATGGAAAAGAGAAACATGATACGGAATAACCAGCATGGCTTCACTGAGGGAACTTTCTGTCTGCTCAACCTTGTTGCTTTTTAGGATGATGTAGCTGTGTCAGTTGACAAGGGAAGAACCGCTGATGTCATTTATCTGGATCTGAGTGAGACCTGAGGCCTCTGACATGATCTCCCATAACATCCTTCTCTCCAAACTGTAAAGACATGGATTTGATGAGTGGACTATTCAATGGATGAAGAACTGGTTATGAAATCATACCCAGAGAGTGGTGGTCAATGACTTTAAGATTGGTGACAAGTGATGGCCCTCATGGGTCAGTAATGGGACCAATGCTCTTTAACATCTTCATAAATGACATCAACAGTGGAACTGAGAGCACCTTTAGCAAGTTCGCAGTTGATGCCAAGCTGTATGGTGTGGTTGACATTCCCAAGGGTTGTATACTATTTAGAGACATCTAGCAGGCTTGAGCAGTGGGCCCAGGTGAAACTCATGAGGTTCAATGAAGCCATGTGCAAGGTCTTGTACCTGGGTTGTGGCAACCCCCACTATCAGTACAAACTGGGGGACATAAGGATATAGCACAATCCTGCTGAAAAGGATTTGAGGATACTGCTGGATGGCAAGCTGGACAATGAGCCCTCACAACTCAGAAAGCCAGTCATACTGGGGGCTGCATCAAAGGTTGAAGGAGCTGATCCTGCCCCTCTACTTTGCGCTGGTGAGGCCTCACCTGGAATACTGCATCCAGATGTGAAGACCTCAGTACAGGAGAGATGTCAGTCTTTTAGAGATTGTCCATAGGAGGGCCTCAAAAATAAACCAAGGGATGGAACATTTTCCCTTTGATAACAAGCTGAGAGAGCTGGTTCTTTTCAGCCTGAAGAAGTGAAGGCTTTGAGATGACATGATAGTGGTCTTTCAGTATCTAAAGGTGATGATAAGGAGGAATGAGATGGAGTTGTTAGCAGGATCTGTCATGGTAGAACAAGGGGAAATGGTTTTAAACTAAAAGAGGGAGATTTAGATTGGATGTAATGAAGAAGTTTTACATAAGAGTGGTGAAGCATAGGTTGTCCAGATAGGGAATGGAAGCCCAATCCTTGATGAAATCCAAGGTCAGGCTGGGTCTGCTGGTCCCTGTTTACTGCAGAGAAGTTGGACTAAATGACCTTTAAGAGTCTCTTGCAACTCAAAAGACTCCGTGATTCTGTGATACTTGGATTTCCAAATTTTCTATACAAGCTCAACTGTCGGCAGCAGTGTTGTTAGTTTACATAACATAATTTAGAGAAATGCTTTTGAACTTAGGTTGCACATATGGATATATGAACTGAGATGTTTCTTATTAAAAAAAAAAATCAAAATTAAAAAAAAAACAAATTATAGTTGTTTCTGCATTATATGATTCTGTAATTCTATGATAAAATGGTTTTATTGTTAATAGTCTTTAGATTTATAATCTGATAGATTTTTAGTATCAGGCTTTTGCTATCTGAGATAACAGCTTTCTTCAGCTGTGCACTAATATTTGAGAGTTAACTGCATCTCATACCAGTTTAATCTAAAGAAACAATCAAGTAGACTGACGTACAGTATACCTTATGGGCTTTAAAAACAAACAAATAAAATCAAGAATCTGATGGATGCTGATATCAATATTTTTCAGGGTGGAAATGCCAGACTGAAGAATGATAGAGAAGAAAAAAAAAAACACAGAAGAACACAAACATCTAATGACTTCATTCATGTTTGCAGATATTTGTCGCTAAGTCCTCCAAAGGATGCCAAGTGTCATCTTGCTGGAGGCAGCAGAGCTGCCTTGAGCAGACATGCCTGAGCAAATTCTAATTTCAAGAATCAGATTTTTAATTTGTCTGGTTTTTTTTTGTTTGTTTTTGTTTTGTTTTGTTTTGTTTTGTGACCAAAATATGAAGTATTTTGTACATGAGATTATCATTTTGAATGAGAAAGGATAATTACATACCTTTTGCTGATGCTGTCAAGAATAATTACTCCTCAAAATGCATAGTTCTATATATCCTCTATTCATACATGCAATTACTTAATCTGACTAAGAAAATAGTAGTAAGCACAAAGCCGTACTTAAGTATGTTGTTGTGTAGAGAAAGCAAAACAATGACTCCCTAGCCTTCCAAACAGTTCATCTATAATACATGTTCTGGATAGGTACATAACATTGCAAAAGTGTATTTGAATTTCTTATTTGGAAAATGTTTTTACCAGATTACCTCTCTAGCTACCACCAATGCACTCCCATTGTGGATAACTTGAAGATGAAAGATCTCTTAATACAAAGAGATCTTAACTCCTAAAATCCAGTTTTGACCAGGCTCTCTGACATACTGTTCTGTTTGACTGCCCCCTACCTTTCTCTCATTCTGAGGCAGGTCTCAGCTGTGCCAATGCCATAGTCCTGCTGGACCTGAGAAGTTTCTGAAACTTACAGCTATGGCATTTGCACATAATGGGTTAAAATGCTGGTGCCTGCTTATCTCTTTTGTAAATGTTGAGGTTGAAGATCTGCAAGGTCACCATGCACAAAAAGTAGCCAAATGAGGGAGTGGTGAAAGGGAGGCATTGTTTTGGCCAAATGCTGTGGGAATAAGCAGATAACAGTTTCAGCACAGTATCTTCAAGTCCGCAGTGCCTGGAGTGAGGCCTTTTGCTTCACTAACCATGAAATTAATATTAAGCTTAACACCTTTCAGTACTCTAATGATCTCTAAGTACATGCTAAACACATATGTCTGTAGCACTCAACTCTCCACCTAAACCATGTTAAACATCACCCCAGGGAGGAAAGCAGATAAGGTTGGAATAAAAGGGAAAGTATATTGGAGAAAAGGGGTGGAAGAGAGAAGAGAAAGGAAGAGAGATTAAAGGAGAGAGAAGAGAGAGAGAGAGAAAGACTCTCTCTATATATAGAATATAATATATATATATATATATATTTTTTTTTTTAAAGAACGTGCTTCCTGTAACTACTCTCCTAGCAAAGTTCATTATCTCTCCCACAGAATGCTGGGAGAGAGCTGTAGCATATTAGATGTGAAGACATGAAAGTTTAAGCCGCTTCTTATCTCTATCGTACTTGAATAATATACTCTGAATGCATGTGGGCACAAAGTCTTTGTTCACCAAAGACTATTAATAAGGTGGCAGAACAACTTACAGCTGATCCTGTCATTTCTTTTTACTTCTTCCTTCCCACTATGAGACATAGAAAACAGTTCTATTTTAACTGACTTCTGAATCTAGATTGCTTTCTGATGTTGTTATGTAGCATTTTACATTTGGAAAAATGTTGTTCTGGGATTTGATGGCTAGTGGACAAAGAAAAAGAAAAATCAAGTGTCCTCCAAAGGAATCCTCCGGTGTAGATCCTGTAATAACTTTTTAGTGCTGCTTTGCATGTGTTACTTCTCTGCCTAGTTCCAGTGTTTGGATTTTAATTACTCCATATAGTAGACAGTGTTAGAAAGTAGTTTATACTGGATAATGTTTTGTAATATGGCATTAGCTATAGCGTAGGAGAAAATTATTTATTTAAAATTTTAAAATTTTTAAAATTTAAAATTTTAAGATTTTGTATGCCTCCTGTGTAATCTTGTGTGCTTGTTGTATGCAGTAAATGTGCATCAGTCCTCTCTGATTTGAGTAACAGTGAGGATGGTCATAAGAAAAGTACACGTGTATCTATGCTACACATTGTGCACACAGGATTTTCTTGAACTGAAGAAAATGTGTCTTCTGTCTCTCTGAGGAGAGACTGTTTATCAGGGAGTGAGTGCAGTGACAGGACGAGGGAACAAATTTAAGATGAAAGAAGGTAGATTTAGAAAGGAAATAAAATTATTCAATGATTCCATAATAAAATATCAAGTCAATACCTTTAATTAATTATTATTATTATTATTTTGCTGAGGTTGCCATTAAGTTCCGGATCAGATATTTAGATGTTTTGAATCATTATGCATTTTATTTTTTTTTAGTCCAGTTTGGAGATGTGCTCTATTTCATCATTTTTCCTGTTGATTTCCTCTTTCTGCACTCTGGAGCTGAATTGTAAATAGTTTTGCTTACTGTTGGCACAGATTACCAGACCCACACAAGACTATTTTTATGGAGTAAATCTATGCAATTGAAAACAAGAAAAGAAAAAAAAAAAAAAAGAAAGAAGAAGAAAAAGAAAAACAACCCACAAACTCTTTAATGGGAAAAGCTAAGAATGCGTTCTTAGTTTCTCCAGCACAGTTCCAGAAGATTGGTTACATAAATTTGTGGGTGTGTGCTTAATACCCCTCTGATTTAAGGCAGATGGAAGTTCATCACATTTACATCTCCGCAATGGCATGTAAATTTCCTCTGGCAATGATTCAAGTGGATGCCTTTGAAAGAATGGACATTTTTCTCACTTTAGATGCTTTATGAAGATCTACCAACATGAAGTATCATCAGGAATGTGTTCACATTCATGCCATGAAAACTTGGCTACCTCAAGAAGGTTTGCTCTCAAGAAATACATCAGAAACCTCTTGATAAAAAGAACACCAAAATTTCATATATTATAAATGTTTTCTGGTTAATTAGTTTCAGTTTTATTGCACCAGATCAACTAGCAGATAGTTTTGCTCAAGAGAGACACTGTCTCGTGCAAGGCTACTTTTTGCCATGACTCGCTACAAGATTTGTTATTGGATTCAAGAGGACTATTCTTTCTTGCTTTCAGAGTGATGAACATCCTACGTTTTACATGACCAGATTTGCATAGGACAGAGGTGAAATTTGTTATTCACTTCATATTTGTTGCCTGAAAGTAAGGTGACTCACCAAATTAAATTATTGGTTTTTTTAGAAGATTCAGGTGACTATACAAAACTGCTGCTTCTAATCCCTTTCCAGATCCCCAGTAATGCACCTGAAGGGTCTTTGATATAGTATGAAAAGATACAAAGGTATAAAAAGCTCTAATTTAACCAGTAATATTAGCACATACATATAGGCATGCCTTACTGGCTACATACAGTAAGCACCACATAATTTCCTTTTAGTCTGAATATTGAACTTCCTACTGAATTCTGTAATTTTAAAGTCATGATTTTTTAGAGAAAGAAAGGACAGTTACATCATCTATTTCAATCCACAGGCAATGAAATTCTGGCTTTCTCATTTACTTCTATGCTATTTCTTTCGTTCTTAAGTGTTCCAGGTATTCAGAAAGAGCGAAAAACTTAATGATCATACCAGATGGCTTTTATAAAAGTAGAATGACAATTTTTTTTTTTTCTTTAAACAAATACTGCTAATATTTAAACTGTTGTTAGTACTAAATGTAAGGGAATATAAGTTGACTGCAAATAAGTGTTAGCACCATTATGACCTACAGAGGCAGCTTGATTTTTATCCTGTAGATTATTGAACATGTAAGCTGATACGGCGGTTAGAATAGATTTTCTATATGAAATCATATTCTTAACAGCTTTTTAAAATACAAATATATTTACACATCTTAAACTGTATTGCTGGTTTTATTTCTTAACTATGTGAACATGTTTATGCTGATTACAATTGTTATAATTGTGTGTAAAGATAGTAAGTTTCAAATGGTGTTGTGAGATAGCACAGGAGCTAAATATTTCCCATAGTGGTTTAAAGGGATGGTGGTGGAATTTTTCTCTTCTACAGACAATCAACTCATTACATCCTGTGGTGAAAAAATGGTGCTTGCTGCAGAAAACATCTGCGCGAGTACTTTGCGAAAGTTCTATTCTGCCAACTTCAGGTGCATCTAGTTTTATTGCCACTCTTAGGTACCAAGTTACAAGTTCAGATGGTGCCGGTCCTCTTTCTTCTACGCACCCTGCAGTTTTAAAATCATAGTTACAGAGTTGGGATTTGCCAGTGCTTTATGCAAACATATGTTGCATTTGGGTTTTTCCCAGAGTATTTCATAAAAACAAAACAAAACAAAACAAAAAACCCTAGTTCCCACTTTAATTTTGGCAGCTGATCTAATTCTGATCTTACCAGTGTGGCTGGTATCTTCACTGGTGTTAACATGCCTACTGTATGGTGGGTGGATGAAAATGTAACCATATCTTGATAAATTTCTCTTGTGACAGTGAAGCGTTTGATAAATGCCTAACAACAAACCTTTGCTCTCAGAAATGTTAGAGCATTCTACGTGGACATCCTGGACAATGCAAAACATGCACAGCTCTATAATGTTAGGAGACAAGACACTCTGGTTCTCCTCCAGCTCTAGTAATGCTACGTAAAGTACAGAGCTCTTCCTCCACACCATAAACTACAAACACAGCTGCATAATAGACACAATCAAATGCCAAGGAGCTAATAAGATTTTCTTTTCCAGAAATATAAATAATTTAATCAGATTAATGACATTGTTCTACCTGAGGGATTCTATAATTAGCAGATTATTGAAGCAGCACACAAGTTATCTACCATTAGCACCTGGAGGAATTCCTGTTGTTTGAAACAGGAATTCAAATGATATGAATATTCCTGTCATGCAATCTGTAAAGATAACAAGCCTCTGGCATTTTGTAAGCTATATAAATCCATGGATTTCACATTAAATATTTAAAGCACAGGAGGTGTTATTTGTTAGAATACTGATAAAGAGAGTTCAGACATTACAGCTGCCTTTTCCATTTGGTAAATCCATCTTTGTTTGAGTTGTTTTAAAACCTTTATGATTTGTTTTCTTTTTTAGTTGTTATTTTTTCAGTTCCTCTGGAGATATTTCTTGGTCTTACATGATAAACATTCAAAATATTTTTACAGAAGTTTTATCCTTTTAATATAGAAAGGATATTCAGACCAAGGACATAACCATATATGAAGCAAGCAGATCTTTATGGGACACCAAAGAAATTTTGCTTGAAATACTTGGAAAACACAGACTTTCTTCAAGGTGTATATTTGCAAAGGAGAAGGTTCTCCCCCTGATATATGTTTCATTCAAAGAGTTTGCTTGGGATGATATTGGAGACAGAACTCAGCAAGGTCAGAATGTACATTAATGTATCATAATGAAGATATTGTATAATTCTTGAAAAAGTGAAGGCCCAGGGGAAGGTGACTGATGTCTTAATAGATGCAGAGTTGAACAGAAGCTTTTAAAGATAATAAAAAAATGATGAGTATTTGTCTAGGAGTGAGCACTTAGCAGTTCTAGTCATCTGGTAATTTAAAGTGAAAAATTTTGTTGGGAAAAGTGTCGTGTCTCTGTTTTTAAGGGATTACCATGTCAGGCTGGAGATGCAGCCAGGATAAATGATGACCTTTGAAATCCTTAGAATAAATTATGGTTTGTGTGTTAGAGATGATAATGCAGTTAAAAAAAGATTTATGCAATAGTTCTTCAAAGAGCTTGAGGTATTAACAAGGGGTCATAAATTAGTAGGATTTACATGTAAGAAATTACTTTACTGGAAGAGTCCTTTTATCCCATATGATTTTGCCTCTAGGCAATTGCTGATGTTTAAGTGAAGAGTTACCTGATGATCCCTCCAGGCAGCTGCAAAATTACAGGGACACCTGTGTTGTTAACAACCCATCCAGCTTTAATAGCAGCCAGGTACGTCCCCCTGTAGACATGTTAGCTTCTATTTGTAGGACATATGTCAAGACCTTGTCAGAAAGTATTTTTAGACCTCAGGCTAAATAATAGTCTGAAAGCTTATTTTCACTCTGCTTGGCTTTAGGGGTGGTCTAAGTAAATGGTTTTTGGATGTTCTGAAGTAATGATTCTAGGTGACTTGCTCCATATCAATGTATAGATATTTCCTTAGTCTCTGAAAGAATCCCGTATTAGACTGTAATATTCTTGTTTAGGTGATGTTCGACACCTATGCAATAAATGGAGGACCAATCTTTGTATTACTATGACTGATATCAGTTATTTTTTCCATACTCCACTACGATTATTTAGACCTTCTTGGGAAGAAGAGACTTCAGTAATTGTATCAGAGCAGTGATAAGAAATATTACATCCATCTCCTCAGCACAGTTCCCATAGAAATTGGAAAAGGTATTACCCTTTTTTTTTCCGACTTTTATCTGGAAGCCTCTATTATCATTTCACAGTTTCTTTCACTGAGTATAGCTTGGCTTAGAGGCTGTATTGCTTTTCTTGTGAGAACAGCAACATGAAAGCCTAAAGCTTTAAGTGTTCAGAAGCCTTAATATTGGCTTCTTTGACAGACTGGAAACAGTGATTGTTTGGGAGGTTTTGTTTGGGAGGATTGACATGTCTGGCATTTACTCTTGTTTGTAGACATCACAGTATGTATCCTACATTTTTTTCCTCCTTAAAAACAATACTGTGGTACACTTAAAAGCTCAGTAAAAGGTAGCAATCTGTAAGCTCATTTAAGTCTTTTTTTTTTTTATCTCGGTATAAGTACTGTCGTTTTCTTAGATCAATCTATATATCTGCATTTATTTTTTTTTTCTATTAGCCTGTAATTTCAGTTTGTGATTCCTAGGTGTCATGTTCCACTCTTTGAGGGTGCAGATTTTGTAATTCCTCATGAATGTTGATGCTTTCAAAAATAGCTTCTTATTTCACAGAATCACAGAATCACAGAGTTGTAGGGGTTGGAAGGGACCTCCAGAGATCATCGAGTCCAACCCCCCTGCCAAAGCAGGTTCCCTACAGCAGGTCGCACAGGTAGGCATCCAGGCAGGTCTTGAACATCTCCAGAGAAGGAGACTCCACCACCTCCCTGGGCAGCCTGTTCCAGTGCTCCGTCACCTCACTGTAAAGAAGTTCTTGCACACATTTGTGCGGAACTTCCTATGCTGCAGTTTCTGGCTGTTTCCCCTTGTCCTGTCTCCACTCACCACTGAAAACAGTCTGGCCCCACCATTCTGCTCCCCACACCTTAGATATTTATAGACCTGGATCAGGTCCCCTCTCAGTCTTCTTTTCTCAAGACTGAACAGACCCAGTTCACTCAGCCTTTCTTCATAGGAGAACATTTAAATAAATGTTCGTTCTTTGGAGTTTAACTAGAACTAGATAAAGCTATAGAGATTCTGGCAAGAGAAGCTATTAATACCGCAAACCATCCTTTTGTCCAAAAAGGAAAATCATCTATGTTTTGGCAGTGTAATTTCTTACAAGCAAAGATGAAAAAATATCTTTAAACTTCACGTTTGTCTTTTCCATTACTTTCCTGAAGCCCCTTGTACAGACTCTTAAAGTGATGTTTGCAGGTTGACAGCATGTGACAACAAAGGGAGATCACATGCATTCTATCAGGAAGGCCGTGTGAAACAACAAGTGAAGTCTGCTGGACTTATCTTTTTTGTGTATTGCTGATGCATGCAACTTTACCACTTGTCTTCTTCCCACCTACGGAACCCATTCCTGTTCTCTCATAACTTTTCACACTTGTATATATATCTGTTTATAATGGGTGGAAAGATTAGAAGCCACTACAAACTCTAACCCAATCTTAAAACAGCTTTTCATGTATTTAAGAAACTATCTTCAAAGACAGTAGAGTAAAAACATCTCAATTTTACTTCTTAAAAGGATATTAACTGACACCTCTATTGGTGAGGTGTAAAAGGCAAATATGGAAGAGAATGAAGGCCATGACTCTTGATTATTTTGAATGTTGACACTGTAAAATTTGTTTCTTACTTAGCTTGTAATTTTACAACTGCAGAAAAAAATAAAAATAAAATTGAAGACTATTTTTAAGGAAAAATACATGCATGCCCCTAAAAGTTGTTTCAGGCATGATACAGAAGATGATGAAGTTTTGGGAAATACAAGAACAAATTAGACAACTCTGTTCTCATTCTAACTGAGCAAGCTTTGGAAATGTCAGTGCAGTGTACTCTGATTATCTCTCTATGTCCATTTCTCCACCACTTGGTTTTATTAGCTTACTGGTTAGATAAGCCTCCTCGTTACATGTTCAAGTTTGGATACAATTAGTGTTTTTTTTGCTTTTTTTTTTTTTCCCTTTGCTAGCCAAAGATTGTGGTATTTTGTGCTATGCTTCTGGTCTGGTTTCCGAAGCTTTTAATATTCAGTTCTTAGGCTATAGGAGAGAGTAAATTATGCCCCTATAATTATTTGCCTGTGGTTTGGTACAAAGGTGTATATACTGGCTTTGCTCATGAATTTTCTTTGAGCAACTATGACAGCCTGCTTATTGATAAAGGGGCTGTTTTTCCAACTTGCTATCTGAAATATGTGCTTTCCAAGCCACAAGTTATTTGATCAAACTTACTTTAAATGCAGTTTTACACCTGTAACATTTGCATTTGATTTCCGTTTTGGTCATCTAGCCATCCCATTTTCTGAAACACAGCAGCAGTACTTAATGCTGAAACTATTAACGCTCAAGGAAGCAGCACCACAGTTTCTGAGTGCAGAGAATCACGTTATTGGGCTGACTCAGACTTAGGGAAGCAAGAAAACTGTGATGTTACTCTCAGACTTTACCTTGTGTTCCAGTACTAATACTTAGCTGTGTTGCACTGTGCTGTACTTATTTGAGTCTACATTGCAGTGTTTGGCCTAAGATTTCAGCTAACTTGAAATCTAGGGGCTTGTTAGAAATAGCTGGGTGAAGGAGGACTATTACGTTCCAGCATCATGGTCATACATGTGGCCTCCCATGTAGTTAGTTGCTGGGCGTTAAAGCAGTGCTTGCGTTTATTCTTCAGCTGTTGAACTGTTGAAGATTGTTGTTGATCCAGGACCCTGGCAGCTGCTCCTGACCTTTGGCTTGCATCTTTGCTGTGGCTTCCAACCCTTGGATCATATCTTGGCTCTGCTTCCCTACTTTTGGCAGCTTATTTGGTTCCCGTTTTTGGACTCAGCCTCAGCTTGTATCCTGATCCTGGCTCCAGACCTTCGGCTATTTGGTGGGTTCCAGATTCTCAGTGTTTATCCCAGTTCCAGGCTTCAGTCTGAATTGGCTGTGCCATCATCCCCTGCAGTGAATAGTCTGCAAACATTTAATAACATTTGAATTGTGTACAATTGTATGTAATTGTTGAGGAAATGTGTCTCTGGGAGGTCAAACAGCATCATGTCTCCCTGAGATCCATAAATATAAGCGTTACAAATATGGAGGTGCTGTTTCCCAGACAGTAAATTTTAAAAATGCCAGGTTTTTTTTTTTCACCTTTTTTGGTGCTATATCAGTATGCATAGTCCAAACATATGTGTCCAACCTATGGCCCATAGGCCACATGCAGTCCTGGACAACTAGTAATGTGGCCCCACAGGATCTTAAACTTCTACCACTGTTACATGATTTTTAGTGATGTTTTTCATGAGTTGACTCTGCATAGCTCGAGTGCAGATGGCATAGATGACGAGGGAGGGGAAGGCTCATTGAAGTGCTAGCTCTACTTCTTGCACCTACCACACACTCTCAGTCAAACTGAAAGCCACAAGTATTGTACATTACATGCACTTGTGCCACTTGGAGAGTAAAATGCAGTGATTGCCCATAGTAATATTTCAATTTGCCTACATTTGTTACTAAGGAAATATGTACATTTTCTTATTTAGTTATTAAGCTTGGGCTTGTGTTATCTTATGAAATAACATAATAATAAGTTAACATGTTAACAAGTTCATTAGTTTCACAAAAATGACGTCAAAAGTCCCACTAGCGTTATGTTTTTGTTACCATCTTTCTTTATGTTTTAATTAAAAATATATTTCAAAAATGTTTTGTTGCTTATATACATTAACTATATTATATATTTTATGTGCATCCAAGGCAATTTCTCTTCACTCAATGTGGCCTAGGCAGGCCAAAATGTTGGGCGTGGCCAAGACACTGGACATTAAACAATTTTCTGCATAGTCAAAAATGAAGAGAGGAGAGAAGGATGAGTTCTCGTAAGATGTGTTTGCAAACTGTCTTGTTTCTTATCTTTTTGATCCATAAGAGAAAGAGGAAAAACATTGGAAGGAATAAAGATCTGAAAAAGAAAATCCTTCTTGATATGTATCACCGTTTTTAGTGTTTGGTTTGGTTTTGTTTTTTGTTTGCTTTTATCAAGCATCTTACAAGATTAAATTATATAGACCTGAATCTAAATCTGATTTGAATTCAAGGATCTGTGATTCAGTGCTGTTGCTTAGGGAATAAACAAGCACTATAATACTTCCATAGTTAGCAGCCAAGGCCATGCAATAGCAAAAGTAATGCACAGAGAAAACTAACAGTATTGAGAAAACTCACTTACTTGAGATTGTGGAGTGCTTGTTTTTGGAGCAAGAACTGATTTTGATTTCCATCTAGATATAAGTGTGACATCAATCGCAGTTTGAAATCATTTAAATCGGGAATAGTTTCATCACTTGAATTGTCCAGTTCCAGAACATTCCAGCAAGAAGAGGGAGGTATTTGATCCCCTCTACAATGCTCTTGTGAGGGCCCATCTGGAGTACTGCATCCAATGATGGGGCCCCTGGTATAGGAAATATGTGGATCTGTTGAAGTGGGTCCAGAGAAAAGCCAAGAAGATGATCAGAGGGCTGAAGCACCTCTCCTGTGAAGAAAAGTTGAGGAAGCAAGGCTTGTTTAGCTTGGAAAAGAGAAGGCTCTAGGAAGACTTCATTGAGGCCTTCCAGTAATTGAAGAGATCTTATAAACTGGAAGGAAGCAACTTTTTATATGTTCTGATAGTGACAGGGCAAGGGACAACTAATTTAAACTGAAAGAGTGGAGATTTAAGTTAAATGTTAGGAAGAAATTTTTTATTCAGATGGAGAAGCCCCATCCCTGGAGATGTTCTCGGGAATCCCAGAATAAAGTCCAGAATAAATGAGGCCCTGAGCAGCCTAATCTAGTGGATGACAATCCTGTCCATGGCAGGAGGGTTGGAACTGAATAAAGGTCCTCTCTAGCCCAACCCATTCTATGGTTCTATGATCTTATCTCTGTAGATCCACCACAATACTCTAACACTTTAGGAATGGAATTTGTTCATTTGTGCTGTTTGTCTCATTGGCTTAAGCTACCTTAGGCTTATTTTTAAGGAGTGGTTGACCTGTAAAAGTCTGCAAAGCAAATAGATAGTTAGATGCCTACATACCTTTTCTCTGGGAATCTCATGCATCCAGAAGACGTTTCGTGACTGATGAATCTTTGCCCTCTAATGTGTACATTTCTATAGATGCCATGTAAGAAAAATTAGGGACTCAAAATTGAAATGCTGAGTATGCCATGACCTATATGCAGTTTATTTTTGCCTAATGAAGGAGGTTGCTTCTTAATTCAAAGTCAAATTTCTGGTTGCACTAAAGTTGCACTCTCCTGTGACCTATTCCCCATACATAATGCAGCAAGTCACATTATTCTCAGTGAGGTGGTAGAAAAGTACTGGCTTCATAGCTGTGAAGTTGGACTGTCTAAGTTCATCTGAGCTCAGTGGTTGCAGCTTATTCATTTTTAGCTGATGATTCAGAGGACAGCAGTTGTGGTGGGATTTCTTTCATTATTATGACTCTTCTGGG
The DNA here is from genome assembly GCF_023343835.1 of Lagopus muta. Lineage (NCBI taxonomy): Eukaryota > Metazoa > Chordata > Aves > Galliformes > Phasianidae > Lagopus > Lagopus muta. Next base: position 39,298,985 of record NC_064472.1, on the reverse strand, counting down.
GAATTATTTAATTACTTAGCCATAAGGCCTGGAAATCTATCTGTATCAACAATTTAAGATTACATGCTTCTGACTGTTTTCATGTTGAGATGGTTTGCTTGCTATTACTGAGTACTGGTAAATGTTGACAGTCTAGGATATAGCATCTGAAGAATTAAAAATTCATTCCCTTTGAATCATCAGTTGGTTTGTGGAAATTAGTTCTTTGAACATAAAACTGGAGCTGATGCCTGACATTTAGATACTTTCAGGCCAGGTGGCCAAGTGTCAGATGTTGTGAATCCAGTAACTTTTCATGGGGAGCTGGCAAATCTTGGTCAAATCACTCCAGTGTTCGTATTTCTGCTTTCCTGTTCTCATTTTCCCTCACAGAGGTAGTGTATTTTGTAAAACGTGTATGAAACCTATCAATTGCTGCTGCTTACTTACTGTTATCTATATTTTTTCTTTTGCTCCCTGACACTTAGTTGTCTTCTCATCAAAATCAAAACACTTCTCTGTAATTAAACAGCCATAGGACATTTTGTTTCTGTAAATAGGCTAGTGCCTCAGGGGCCCACACATTATGGAGTAATTTAAGTTGGAAGAGATCTTGGAGATCATCAGGTTCAGCCTCCTGCTCAAAGCAGTAAAATCCTTTCCCTGACTAAAGCTGCTCCTGAAGATCACTATGTTTTCCGTTGTTGATAGACAACAGACTTAGAGGCCAATAATTTTTTTTATCCTCTTGATTTCCTCAGATTCTTCAGATCTTACCATGTTGAGCTGTTACACAACAATTGTTACAGCAAATTTTGCTGTGTGTGATCAGTTCTACTAATTCACTAAAATAACTTTGGGAAAATTATTATGCTTACTTAACAGGATCTGTTAGCTTACCATGCCTGTTAGGCCTCAGAACATTATTATGCTTTTTGTTCTTTCCATTTTTATTTAAAAAGGAGCTTCAAAAACGTAATTGTTTAAGGACAAGAACTATGCATTTAAAAACAGTTACTACTTTGCTGTTGCTGCAAATTATGGTATAACAACAGAATGTGCAGTCCACACATGACTACGGTCGGTGCTTGGGAAGTTTAACATAGATCCTTGGACTGTTCTTTTTTTCCTTTTTTTTTTTTCCCCTACTATAAAGTAGCTCTTTCGGGCTGTTTAAAAACCTTTAAGACTTTGGTTTTAGAAAATTTGCTTAAAAACAAATGCAACCAATATATGATCTGGTTAAATGTATACTAGCATCAGCTGCTCTTTTAATCTGAATTGCCTGGATGAATTAAACAGCTACATGATTAAAAATCAGACTACAAAGTGGCAAATAACTACTTGGTTGTTTTAAATAAACCTGAATTGGGAGATGATGGGGAGAAAAGAGGAATTGTGTCAGCACTATGGCAGCTCTTTGGCAGCTACATTATCAAGCAGCTTTTCTTTCAGTGTTCAAATAAAAGCAAAGCAGCCTTTGAATTCTGTACTCAGAAATTCCACTCATCTGCCTAATGTTCTTTTTTTTTTAATTAGAAGGATACACATATGACTTAATTAATCAAGCCTGTCTTAGGGAATTATGCATTTATTAATGGTTTCTGCACTCGAACGCATTATTAAGGGATTTCTGCTAAGTACCTGACATAAAACAGCCTAATTTTGCTTGCTTTGCTTAATGTATCGAGAAACAGCTTGTTGATCAGATTTCAAAACATTCATGCTATGAACTAATGTCCTATTTAGAATGCTTAAAAATGCAGCGATTTGGCAACCAAGTACTCCAGTGGTTTCCGTGTAAAATAAAGTCAGCACCAGAATGAAACTTCTTTGACCACAGTGATGATGGAAGGAAAAAAAAAAAAAAAAAAAAAAAAAGATTGTTTTGAATTTGAATCAGATCTACATTTTCCTTCCCTACTTTACCTCTCCCTCCTCCCCTCCCCCCCAATAGTTATATATTTTTTCAAGAACTGCAGTCTGTTACTTTCTTTCTCTTGACTCACCTTCCAGTTTAAGAACAACAACACTTTTATTGTTGCCTTGCTTCATGGCACATTCCACATTACTTAGAGGTAACAAGTAGACAGAAATGGAAAAACTATTCTTGTTTTTCTAGATGCCAGCTTGAAGCTCATTATGCCCACTGGGCCTACATAGTCATATGGAGTACTAAAAAATAAAATACTTTTAAAGCTTTAGTCTTCTCAATTCTTTTAAGTATTTAGTACTTTCAAGTTCCATTTTCTTAGGATGTCGGATCCTGTCATTCTGGCTGCTTTGTGTTCTTTATTAAAAACCTTATAGAATTCATAGAATGGCTTAGGTTAGATGATATTTTAAGGATCATCTAGTTCCAAAGCCCCTGCCATGGTCATGGCTGCCACCTACCAGATCAGGCTGTTCTGGACCCCATCCAATCAGGGTTAGAACACCTCCAGGCATAGGGCATCTACAGCTTCTCTGGGCAGCTTGTGTTCAGTGCCTCACCACTCTCTCAAAGAAGAATTTCTTCCTAATGTATAACCTAAATCTCCCCTTTCTTAGTTTAAAGCTATTTCTCCTTGTCGGCTACTAGAACGATGTCTCCCTGAAGCCTTCTCTTCCCCAAGCTGAACAAACTCAACTCCTTCATAAGAGAGGTGCGTCAGCCCTCTAATTACTTTTGTGGTCTTCCTCTGGACCTGTTTCAACAACTCCACATCTTTCTTGTGGTTTGGGTCCCAAGTCTGGATGCAGTACTCCAGATGGGCCCTCACAAGGGCAGAGTAGAGGGAAACAACCATTTCCCTTGCTCTTCTGGCCACCCTTCCTCACCCTGCTGGCCACCATTCTTTTCTGATAACTGGTGACTGCACTTCTTTGTAAATTTGTTCTTTTTTATCTGTTGCCAGGTGATTTGTTATTGAAAAGTTCCCTTGGAACTACCAGACAGTGAATATGCTAACATATGTCCAGTGTATTTTGGGGTGAAAAGAATCTAATCCTGGCTCATTCTTTTTTAAGTTCAGTTACGTCTACAGGAAAGAGAAGGCAGAGATTGAAAGAAATGTAATTCCACACATGTACTTTGGATGTCATAAAGTGTGACAGTTTTTCCAAATTTTAATTGAAAGTTTGGAAAAGACATGGATAATTTTGATAAACAGAAAATTACCTTCATGGTGCATGGAAACAGAGGAACAGGATAGGGAAATAAAAAAAATACTTGAATAGTTTTCTAAAGGTCAAACCAGGCATTTTGAATTAATGTTGAAGTCTAATTTCCGACCCTCTGATAGTTTGGCTGTCACTGAAGAGGATCACTATTATATGGTATCTGAATTCATGTAAATGTTAATGTGATCACCTTATCCTGCTCACTTTAAAAACAAACAAACAAACAAACAACAAAAAAAAACTTTCTAACTCTGAGTGCTTCAGAATGGACTTCTCTTCCATGTCCAGATTTTTCAGAGGAAAAAAAAATGAGCCAATGAAACAATCTGTAAGCTGGAAAGCTTCTTAATGAGCTTCACATAATTTATTTTCTTTCTGGGGCAATACTAATTATTATTTTTTTCTTGCTTTTAGCTAGTAGCCTATAACTTTTGTTTTGTTTATTAATTTATTTTGAAATTGTGACATGTTTTTTTTTTGCAAGGCTGGTGAAGAACTTAGTGTAGAATTCTCATGAAAGCCATACTCGTATATGTATGTCACACTGAAAATATTGCCTCTTATTTATTTCCATGGAAACTACAGCAACTATGAAGAGCTTTTTGGCCATGCAGTCCATCTTTCATTGTCTCAAACAGCTGGAAATTAGAAGGTACCAAATCCAGTCTGCATGATGAGTGTGGTAAGACAGTCCATCCAAGACTGGCAGTGTGCTCCACAGACTGCTTTGGAGCCTGGCATTATTGTGTTTTAAGAGATAGGCTGTCATTCTCTCTCGCCTGATTCTGAAAGTCTGAGTCAGGATTGCAATGTAGCAGTCAGAGCTGATGGTTTGTCCAAGTTCCAGGAATTCCAGTAGAATCATCTCTTTCCTATCCCTAAAGGCATATCATTTTTCCCACTGAGGGCTGGTCTTGAACTTTGATGGAGAATTCACATCTTGCTACTCCAAGGACTGCTGTTTTGACTTTGAGTTGTACTGGTGACACGATGTATTGTCACTGGTGATACAGGAAACTGTTATGTTCAGACTCATATTGCTACAGTCTTGACAAACTTGCATATGGTGTTCTTTCTCTTCTAGAGTGAGCATTTGTTAGACCAACTTGGCATGAATTTTGTGATGTTCCAATGTTGCCACCATCATTTCCAACACACTGAAGTAAGTATCCAGCTCTTCACACAGCTCCCTGGATGTAATCTGCAGATTCATGTAGATGAGCTAATCAAGATGCTCTTCATTTTTTGGTATGACAGCTGTGTATGATTGTATGGAACATGGCTTGTTTTTCATGTTGCTGTCACCACTACACAAACACACCACCCACCACCTCACTATGCTCACATCTATTGTTTGGTCTCCATTCCTGTGTCAACAAATGTCAATGGGTATAATTTTTTTCTACCTGGAGGAATTAATTCCTTTGCTTTATCTGGTCTTCCACGCCAGACACCATTTGTCAGACCACCCCTCTGTTGCCATCTTTTACATAGCAACAAAATGCAAGGGAATATTGGTGGGAAGATTTAATCTCTACTAGTGTGTCACCAACATCCACCCCTGGTGTCGTGGGCCAGCATAATAAAATGCAAGGCATTACTTTCAAAACAGCTCTCATAGAAACAAATATTGCTTCTTTAGTTTGCTTGTCCAAAGAATGAATACTGGTCTTCTTGGCATAGCAATAGGACAATGAGTAATTAATAGGTTGCCCAGAGAGGCTGTGGAGTCTCCTTCTATGGAGATATTCAAGACCCATCTGGACACCTACCTGTGCGACCTATTGCAGGGTAACTTCTTTATCAGGGAAGTTGGACTTGATGATCTTTTGAGGGCCTTTCCAAGCCCTGCAATTCTGTGGTTCAGTGATTTTGTAATTTAAGATTTCACACCTATAAAAATGTGACAAGACTATAACAGGAAAAAGGAGGCCATAATTCCTCTAATTTCATAGAACCATAGAATGGTTTTGGTTGTAAGCAACCTTGAAGACCATCTAGTTCCATCCCACTGCCATGGGCAGGGACAGCTTCTGCTAGATCAGGTTCAACAAAGATACATCCAATCTGGCCTTGAATAAACCTAGGGACAGGAAATCAACAGCTTATCTGGGTCACCTGTTTTAATTCCTCATCACAGTCACAGTTAAGAATTTTTTGCTAATGTTTAATCAAAATCTACTCTCTTTTGATTTAAAGATGTTCCTCGTTCCCCGGAATCCCTCTCCTGCTTTCTTATAGGTCCCCTTTAGATACTGACAGATACTGTGCCTCTCCAATTTAGAGATAAGGATGTCATTTGGGAAAGTATCAAATGCTTTGCACAAGTCTAGGTAGTTGTCAGTTGCTGCTGCCTTTTACACCTATGCTGTAACCTAATTGCAGAGGTCCACTAAATTTATCAGGCATAATTTGCTTTTAGTGAAGCCATGCTGGCTGTCCTCAGTAGCATCTTTTTCTTCTTTTTTCTCATGCACCTTAGCATAATTTCTGAGAGGATCTTCTTCATGAACTTGCTGAGTACCAAGATGAGATTGACTAGGCTGTTGCTTCTGGATTTTTATTTTCTGGTTTATTAAAAATTGGGGTTATGTTTTCCTCTTTTCCAAGCACTCAAAATTTCACAGTTTCAAATATGTAGATAGTCGCTTAGCAACTTTATCCACCAGTTCATTTATGACCCCTTGGTTCATTTCATAAAGACGTCCCATAGGGTTGAGCATCTTTAAGTTCTTTAGATGGTCTTGATTCTAATTTTCTTCTCCACTGGACATGTATTTGCAGTCTCTGCCTTTGTCTTCTGTGGCTTGGGCAGTATGGCAGGAACATTTGCCAGTGAAGACTTAGGCAAAATTGTAATTGAGTTCTCCATATTCCATGTAACCAGATGTTCCGTTTCCTTCTGCAGTGAGCCCACATTCTCCCAATTCTTCCTTTTGTCACTTATGTACTTATAGATGCCTTTCTTCTTGCCCTTGATGTCCCTGGCTAGATTTAATTATATTTCATTCTAAAGCTTAAGCTTTCCTAGCCTCATTGCTGGATGCCTGGATAATGTCTCTGTACTCCTCTCAGGTTACCCCTCCTTCCCTCTACTCTCTGTAGTTTTTCTTCTTTGTGTTTGAATTTGCTCAGGAGTTCCTTCTTCATCCATATAAGTCTTCCCTCTGTTTTTGCCTCCTCTTTGTTCGGATGCATTGCTACTGAACTTAAAGGAAGTCATATTCGTGTATTAATCAGCTTCTTTGGGCCCCTCTTCCCTTCTTTCAAGGACTTTATCCCATAGTACTCTACCAAGCAGATCCCAGAAAAGACCAAAATCTGCTCATTGGTCTGGATTGCTAGTAATCATTTTGTTGGTGTTGCTTTGAAGTCTAGTAACATTGCCATAATGCAGAAGCAGTGTTTTATAAATGATGCTTATTTTTCCTATTATGAAAATGTCTTATGCATCTAATATAGTTGATATACTATCCTTCTAATACTTATGTTTCAGCTTATGTTTCAGTCATAGCAAAGGACAAATGCCTCTGTTGCCAGGATATTAAAACTCATATTAAAATGAAAGTGGCACAGGAGAGACTTGGAGAATATTTTTTTTAAAAGTTAATCTATGAGAAAATTTCCATCAGTCAAATACTGAAGAAATTACTAAAACTTACAGCTCTGTTAAATAATCACAGATGGAGGTTGTTTACTTCAGAGAATAAAAATGATCAATATTTAATAGCTTATCTAAAAGATAAGATAATGATTCAGGAACATCATGGGTTTGTGACTGGGGCACTACCCTTGAGATCTGAAGGTCTGCATTCCTTGTTCTGTTTGTCCTCCGAATCTGTTACATATTCTTGCAGAAATAATTTTGTGGGTGGCTTTCCCCGGACTGTTCTACTTGTAATTGTATTTTGATAACTGTGTCACTGCTCAACCAATCCAGAAATCTCCTCAGGGTGTACCATAACTTCCTCTCAGTCTGTATCTCTGGGTTTCCTTCATTGGAGTGTTCCAGGTACCTTTGTTGCATTTTGGCACTTAGTTGATTTTTTGCCTGGGACAATACCTGGGATTAAGCACTGGAAGACTCTCCTGAGTCTTGCAATTTGGATGCCACTTATATCTTTGTAACTGTTTCCACATTTAATTTTTAATCAGTTTAGGTAGGAGTGCTCTGTCCAGAAGATTTTACATGGTAGTGGCAAAACAGATTCTTCGTACTGTGTGGCAAAACAGAGTTCCTGTAATTGTGGTGGGTAAGTTGAAGTTTACTAGTAGAAGTTAGTAACTGTACAAGTTCCATATGTAGCTACTTGTATGTGTTCATCCTAATACTCTAATTCCAAACAATGCATTTGGATGTGCTTCTACAGTTCTTCAGAAAAAGATTTGCATTATTCCCTCCATATTAAAAATACCTGAGTGCTCTTTTACTATGGCTGCAGTCTCTGAAGACACTCCCTTTCTTTCCTTCTGTTTTCACTTTTAACACAGCCGTGGCCTGTATTGGAGCCAATTAGGTTGATTTCTGCTCCTTACTTCCAGCTGTTTTTGCAGGCATCCGGGCTCATCTCTATAATATAGTTTGGACATCTGTGGCGGCAGCTGAGAGCAAGGAAGAAGAACCAGGTTTGTAAGGCTTGCCAGCTCTCTGTGGAGAACTAGGGTGGTCTGCAGGCTCCTCACACCATACATGCCAGGCCTAGAGGGAAGACTACCTTCAGGTGTCAAGGCTTTCTCTGCCCAGAGTTGGCCTAGGCCTCCCCAGTAATAGTGCTGTGGCCTCATGCGTGGGACAGGGCTGAAGCAGTGATTTTGTTAGTGTCTGGTTCAGTCTGTCCTCAAAGAAAGGCATTCTAATCAGCAGATACAGGGAAAAAAAAAAAAAAAAAAAAAAAAAAAAAAAGAGAGAGAGAAATAATAAGTCTCAGTAGACATGCTTTTCTGCATGTTGGTGGGGCTAGACTCAGCCTACAGAAAGTGAACCATGGCCAGGATTGATGCCCCAATTTTCCCGCGACTTTCATAAATAGATCCACAGGTATACTTTTCCACATATACAAAGGTTCCACAATGTTAATGTGTGAATTACCTTTTTTGCTAGGCAGCAATTACATTTCCACACAGATACAGCCATATTTGTTGGTGGCTTCCAACAGGAAACACTACTTTCTTCTCTGCTGCTGGAGGTTTGTCTGGTTCAGGTGAAAACAGCAAAACAACAACCCTGTTGTGGCCTTTTCTTTACTAACAAAACTTTTAAATATAAGAAGAGGGAAAAGGATTGTAGGATGCAATGGTTTCTTAGTGCATTTGTCCTTGTTCGTGTTCAGAAAATACACGGTCTGGCTGCTGCTGTTTGTGAAAATAAGAAGATTGATAAAGGCATCCATCTGAGAAAAAAACATGGCTGAATTGAGTGGCTTTGTGTTTCAAAGGTGGTATTTGCAAACAAAATCATGTGGTTTTTATCAAAAATAACAGTAAAGACAGCAGTTCAGGGTGCTGTTAAGTATTAGAGAGAATTAATTTCCTTACTTACTGAATAAGAGATTTATTTTTCTCCTAAATCCACTTATAATAGATATAAATTCAAATTTCCCAGTCTAAAAGTACATTAAACCAACTTTCATCCAGAGGACCAAAGATCAAAGTTTTTTAGAGACATTTTTTAGTGCACCGATTTTCTGTAAGTGCTGGAAAAGTTTTGCTTGGGAGTTCTTTGAGAATCCTAAAGCAGCTAGTAAGAATATTTTGTTACCTCCTATAGTAAAATGTTTTTGAAATGCAACGTGTGATTATATTTGTTTATCTCTCAGGTTCTTCAAATTGAAAAATACCAATTTAGACCACACATCTGCTGGATATGTCTGAGAAATGATAAATTGTCTCTACAGTGTAATGAAATTAAGCTACTCTTTATCTTCATGTTTTTGATGTTGATATTTAAAGAAACAATTGGTTAAATTACCAAGACTTGAGAAGAAAAGAGCTAATTTTCTGTTCACTGAAATTCTTCTCTCTTTCTGTTTGGCAAGATTTTTAAATCAGTGATTAAATAAGAATATCCTGACTAGCTGAAAAACTTGTGTTTCCCAAATACATTTATAAAACAGAACCTGACTATTTCAGTAATAAGTGCATATTGCAGCTGACTATAAATACCATATTTTACTTGGGGATTAAGCTTTTACCTCTGAATACTGAAGAGTAAACAGTAAGTTTAAGTAAAAGAAAGGGCAGAGAGGGAGCGAGAACCAGGACACCAGTTTTTAAAATAATCAGATTGTCTGAAAATGCACTATTTGTGTGGCAGTTTGGGATGAGGGGTGGGAATCCTCCTGAAGGTAGGGTAATGGCAATGATCTGAAGTACAGACTGTGAGTCTGAATTGTTCCTCTGCAAAAAGTGTTTCTAAATCACACACCTGCCAGGAACATTTCCATTTTACAGACAAATCAATTGGTCACATTAGGTTGATTTTCTTCTCAGGTCAGAGGCCAGCCAAACTTCCTGTCTTGTGGTTTCAGGTTGCCTTTGTCCTGTGTCTGCTGCTGTTGCTCACTGAACCATCAGGTCGAGCTTGGCAGCTGCCCTGAGGCATTCTTGCCCATTTGTCCTGCTGAGAAGCACTACTCTTCTCCAGTCTACCTTCTGCTCTGTCCCTACTAATTTGTGGTAACAACCGAGCAAGTGGAAGTAAGCAATGATTTCACACTTGGTTGTTACGCTGTGGCAAAGCAGCTGGGCAGATGTTACAGGAGTTTACAAAAGGAATGAAGGAAGGCTATGAATAATCCTGGGATGGTTTTCTTGCCCCCACCATTTCAAACTTTCACTCAACTGATCTTCCAGGCTTCCTGCCGGCTGAAAATTTGAAATTGAAATCTAAGCTGCTTAACTGAGAAAATGAGAGGAACAGTCAACTGGTTCGTAATCATTTACTGTTAGTGTCGTGGTGGAATATGCAATATATAGAGTTCAGCTGATTGGCCACAGCAGCAGTACTTCAAAATAGTGAGAACAAGGATGCTTCTTCTCCCTGTTTTGTGCAATGCATTATTATCCAAAATGTACTTATTTCATATTCATATGAAGTTTATCCAGTATAGTGGTTCTTACAGTGAATTTAACTGTGCTACAAACTTGTAAATCTCCACAAAATCGAAGTCTCATTTTTGAGCACTGGCTCTACATGCATGAATTGTAGAGTTAGGGCATAAGCTAGTGATTGGATGTCAAGGTAAATTTAAGTATCTTGGGTTTGTATTGATTTTGCTTTAACTGCACAGTATTCATGTGAGAGAAGAAAGAAGGAACCTTACTCAAAGAGGTGTTGCTGCTGTTTTTGATGTGGTCTTCACAGATGTGTATGTGTTATCTTTAGGTATTTGGGAGTATGCATTGAATCTTTTTATTTTAAATTTCATTATATTCTAGAAAACTGGGGCTATTATTCTGGATATTTTATTTTTATTAGAGAGAAGTGTGCAGTTCTACCCAAACTTATCTTCATGAAAGGCTTCAGACAAACTCTTTTGGTATTCAGGGTTCATTTTGCAAATTACATTTGCATATGATTATCCGAAAATTTTGTTATAGATCTTGGAGCCTTGGAAGAAGTGAAATCTGGTTGGATCTCATACTTTCACTACAGAAGTTTGAGCTGAAATATGAATATTTTATCTGCCATTAGAATCTTTCTTTCTGGGTTAGAGTGAGAGAGGGAGAGAGACAGAGGGGGAAAAAAGAAAGTTACCTTGAGTGTTTGAGTGTTGAGTATTTCATCACCCCAGCCTGACACTTGAGCTCTTCAAGAGCAGAAACATTCTGGCAGAGTCAGAACAGTTGGTATTCAATAATGTGTTATATTTGTGATAACTGATTCTCAAGTATGTCAGTGAACAATTTCAAGCACTGTAAAAGTGAGTAAAGACTAAAGGATATTCATAGGACTTGCTGACAACACAGTTTCAGGGAAATCAAAAGATGGTTATGTTTTCAGAATCATCTGCAATTAAAACCTATTTATTCACTTGATTAACAGTGTATGTAGGTTTTCTTAAAGCATGAGAAGAGGGTACAATATTAGCTCTCCCTGCTCCATTACAGGCATATGTCTCTCTTAAAGGTATTTTAGGAAAATATCTTTTTATTCCTCTTTCACAGACCCTTGAATGTTGAAGGGTTAAATAATTTTCTCTTAGTTTGAGAAGGAAATTGATATGGGGAAATTTCTGACATCTCTCTGTGGAAATTACAGAACAGCTAGAGAAGATTGTTATTAAACATACAACCTGGCTGTTCAAAAAATAAATCATACTTTCATAATGAGCTTACTGCCCCCTTTTTATGTTGCAATATATTGCAATACTTAATACCACCCTTTCCATAAACATTTTCTAAAAATGTTTGAAAAAGAATAAGTAAGCAAATAAACCACACATCTCTAACAACTTTTAGAGAAGTTTGATTTTCAACTATGTTAAAAATAACACCAAGTCTTGTATTTTTTAAGGGGCTTATGTGTCTTTGAGGGGCTTCTGACTTCATTCTAACGGTGAGAAAATTACAGCTGAAGAGTTACATGGTTCAGCCACAGCATGCCCCCTTCTTTTAATGGGTGCAATGAACTAAACATTCCAAAAGACGCTATCATTTCTACACTACTGCTTAAGGTATGGCAAATAAAAGTCTAACTTTGGTATTGTAATGTCAGTCTTATGGCAGGGGTTTACCTGTGTGTTTGACAACCTGGATTGGACACTGGTTCAATTATGAGTACCTCAAGGAATATGCAGTGAATCCTTCTAATCCAGAAATGATGGATTGTGATTCTGGAACTAAACTGAGGCAAATGATGTATGAGCAGGTGCATGCCTTCTTTGAGCTCCTTCCAACTTGTTTCATCACGTCTGAAGCAACTTTGAAACCTTGGGGAACCAAGATTCACAGAATCACAGAATTGTAGGGGCTGAAAGGGACCCCCAGAGATCATCTAGTCCAACTCCTCTGCCAAAGCAAGCTCCCTAGACCAGGTTGCACAGATATGCGTCCAGACAGGTCTTGAATATCTCCAGAGAAGGAGACTCCACAATCAATGTGGGCAGCCTGTTTGTCTCTCTCCAATTTACAGGAGGGAGAGAGGTTCTTTTATTATCTATATACCCAGCGTGAGATTAAGAAACAATGGTTCAAATGTTGGTCCAACCAGTTTATTACAAATCTTAATTAGGGTAATGGGGAAGGGAAGGAGGGTGATAGAAAAGATAGAAAAGATAGAAAGGAAGAAGCAAGGAGTCTTTATAGGAAGCAAGAGGGAGATAGTCACCACCATGGATCCAGCTAGTTTCGTAGTTCAGTCATTGATCTTTGGTAGTGGCGGGTCGTGGGGCATTGTTGTTCTGTTGATGACAGTGAAAACGAGGACCACAGCGGTGACCATGGTGATGATGGCCCCTTTTCAATGCTTTCAAAGTGGTCGAGTCAGCTGTCTTTGGAGTGGCAGCTTCTGGCTCTGGGATCTCAGCAGGAACTCCTTTGTTCCCACCTTCCGGGCCTTGCCAGCAGATAAGAGCAGGGATGCCAATCTGCATCCTGTTTTTTTACAGGAAACGATGGTATCATTCCCCAGTTTTCCCATACCAAACTGGAGCTATTTAGTCACAGGCCAGATCTTCCAACAGTAAACACTCCTGAGCACACTCTTCTGCTCTTCTACAGAGCAAGCAGCTCTGGAGTAAGGGGCTTTCAAATGTTCCCAAAGTGATGTCGATTGTCACACAGTAGCACCCATCACTTGCCTCCTCAACAAATCAATCAGAGTCTTATCACAAGAAATACCTCAGGAAGCAAGCTTTGAGCTAAAAAAACAAAGAGTGACTCTCACACTGTTCTAGTGCTCCATCACTCTTACTGTGAAAAAGATCTTATGCACATTTGTGCAGAACTTCCTATGCTCCAGTTTGTAGTCATTTTCCCTTGTCCTATTGCCATGCACCACTGAAGAGTCTGGCCTCATCCCTTGCCTCCTGCACCTTAGATATTTATAGACATCTATTACAGAACTTCTGAGGAAGGAGGATAAGGATCACTGGGGAAGGTAGGAATGACTGAGCAAATAATACTGGACTACTGTGATTTAATCCTGGTAGGTGGGTGACACACAGCTGCTCACTCACTGCCACCCAGTGGAACGGGTGAGAGAATTGGAAGGGTAACTGAGAAATCTTGTGAGCTGAGACAAAGATTAATAGGTAAAGTAAAAGCTGTATGTGCAAGCAGAACAAATTCACTGCTTCCATGAGCATGCAAGTGTTTAAGCATTTGCAGGACAGCAGGGCATCATTCATGCATAGTGGTTACTTGTGCAGATAAATGCAACAACCTCAAGTACCCTTCCTCCTCCTTTCCCCTTGCTTTTATTGCTGCACATCATGCAATATGGTGTGGAATATCACTGGGAACTGTGCCTGATTGTCTCCTCCCAGTTCCTTACGCACCACCCACATCTGATGTGACAGAGTAAGGAACAGCAGCAGTCATTGACTCAGTTCAAGTACTGTTCAACAACACATCAGTGCATTATGAGCACTATTTTAATCAGAAATCCAAATCATAGCATCATGATAGCCACTAGAAAGAAAATTAATTTTCCTTGCCAATACCAACACACAGATGTAGAAACATAGACAGAGATTTCTTAATGGCATGAAGCATCTTGAGGTACCAAACAGCACAGGTCAATATGCTGTGTGTACTTTGGGTGACATGAGGGGGAAATTGCTGTTAATGATGTAGATAGTTTTATTCTCTCTTCCTTGTACCTTCATACATACCGTCTGATTATATACCAATCTCTGTCGTTCATCTTTCAGACATGAATTTGAGAATGGGTGGTCTTTTATTAGATTCATGCAGTTCCCCTAATAAAGTTCTGCAATACAGGAATAATATTAAAGAGTCTTTCAATAAAAATAATAGCTATCTGTGGTAAAAACAAGAGGATTTTTTAAAGTTCTGGCTAAGTCAACCAAATATTTACTGTGCAAAATACTGTTTACAGAGAAATATCAATCATTCTATCTGAGTAATATGCAGATTCAAATTCCTAAGATTTGTTCCTGTCTGCTGCCATAGCTTTCAACCCTTGTTAACATGTCACAGATGAAGAAATCTCAACCTCTTTTACTTTATTGATGTTCATCTTTTACTCTTTTAAAATTTGCAAGGATTCTTACTTGTAGTCTCTAATAATAGTAGCTCCCAAGGGTGATTAAATTTGAATTAATAGTCTGTCTTTCAGATGTGCTGAGTGTTTCTGCAGTTAGAGGTCAAATATTAAAAAAATAAATAAAAAATAAAAATAAAAAATAAACATTTTCTATTGCAGCATGGACCTACAGGCATCTCATTTTCCTCTTCTAGCAATAGTTTAATATGCAGATGTTGATCATCCTTAGAATCTGTTGTGTTCAGTAGTAGCTCTCATTTTTCTGGTCTTGCCATTTGCAATGGAAGCAATTTATTTATTTATTTATTTATCTATAATAGAAGCCCACACTCCAATGCTCAGTGATCTGACTTTTTTTTACAAAGGTAAATCTTTGTCTACAATTATATATTGTTATAACTAGGAGTCCAGATCTGGAAAGACAGTGCACTATACATTAAGTTTTAGAAAAAACACATATATGCAAGTCTCATTTGTGACATTTGTAGTTTCTGTTCAAACTCCAGTTGTGCATCATTGCTTGTAGCAAATTAAATTTAGATGAGTTTTAGTAAAAATAACTGGGCTGTGAATGTTACCCATTATGCAAAGAAGTGGAAATGCAGAAAAAAGAAGAAAAAAAAACCAAACCAAAACAAAGAAACCAAATAATGTGAAATCCAAATATCATTTATGGGATAACTCTTACCCAGTTAGTGACTGAGTTCAGTTTGAAATGCTTGAGGGAGAAACCTCAGGAGAGCGATTTTTATGCTTTGCTTGTGGAGTGAGCCCGAAGAGTGGGAACATAAGCACTTTCCAGTTTCCCATGCTGAGAAAATCCTCACACTTCTCCCCATGTGCCAAAGTAAAAGCTTTTTGTGACCTTTCGATTTATCAATAACTGCAGAGACATTCTTTTAAGCAGTTAAAATAAGCTGTAAATAGTTGATTCTTTTTAACTTACGCATTTCTAAATATCACGATAACTTTTTATACTACGAAAAGAAACATAAAGGAATCCAATTTGGTATAGTCCTTGAAATGCTCTCATTCACGCTTTTCATGTATTTGACTGAACAAAATTAATCATCATTCTATGATGCACCATTCCTGAAAAATTCATTTTAAAATATTGTTTTTGGACTTTTTTATGTGCTGTTGTAGAGATTGAAAAATGTCAGCCTCAGGCATTCTTGATTTCCTACAGTTTGCAAACACTACACTCATCACTTAGCTCTATAATGCACTTATAAGCGAGGTCAGAATATTGTGACCCATTGTGACTTTAAATAAATTGCAGAATATCAGGTTTGGTGCCTTTTTCTAAATTAAAGATGAGTAGATTGGACTTTGTGTTACAAGTGTTTTAATGAGCCTGTATTTCTTCTCTTCATCTTTTTATTGTTTTAAAGGTAGATCCACGAGGAAAGTTTTAGGGAAAACTGCATGAATATCCTACAGGAAAAGCTTTCTTTTAATGTTTTCATTTAATTCAGTGTAGGGATTTCAGAACTTTTAGAGCCCTCACTTTTACCTCGGTACATTGAGAGGAAAATTATGGAGAATTGTTACATTTTTAAAACCTTTTCTCAAGCAGAAGACAATATTTTTTTCTTTCCCCTTCTGATAGTGAAATGTCAGTAATTAAAATCTCAAACTGTTGTTGCAGGTCCAGTGTTCAAAAGTGCATGTAGGATGTGTGTGTGATGAATATATTTGTTTTTCCATCTTACAGGATGCAGGATTCACAGTCTAAGTAAACATATCTCTGTATGCCAACAGCAATCACATTCATGCTAGTCTATAAATGTCTCCTTTTGTGGTCTCCTGCCTGTATCTGTTTCAACATTTTCCAGTGGATAAAGACATAATCCTTTTCTGCAGGTTGAATAATTCTTAGAAGTTGGAATGGTCCTAGGAACTAGTGCACTGCCTATTTGACTGATCACATCAAATAGAAATCAAAGCTCTGTGTTACCCTTTAGAAACAGGTGCATAGAGGTTGAGTTCTGTATGACTGGTTATTTGCATGTTTCCCTCCTTTCCCCTTGCAGCAGAGTATTTTGTCCTGGAGATGAAACAAGCAAAGGCTAAACTAATTAACTAACCAGCAGTGATCTACAGTCTCAGCACCTCTCATTCCTGGAGATTTATCCCATTTTGAATTCATTGCCATTTCCCTCCAGGGAAATAAAGATTGCTGCCTATTAAAGATGGGGACAGAAAAAGGCACCTTCACTGGAGACAGCCTGTACAAGAAAATAATACTGTAATCATTCCCTCCAATCAGCTGAAAAGGATTAAATCTTCTGCTTCTAAAGTAATGTTCCAATTGAGCCTTGGGGAAGAATAATTCATGATTAGGGAGAAGGCTGGTCTAGCAAATGTGAACATTATGTCCATTACTTAAACACACTTCCTGGGCTGACTGCTAATGTACCCAGGGGACCTTGCAGCAGCAGCAACTGATAGGAGCAATGAAATAGGCCGACAAGGACAAGAAGTATTATCATCTGCATTCAACAGCACTACACAGACTTTACCACTGTTAAATCACTGCCTTTGGTAAATAGCCCAGATAACTCATTTTAATAGAAGAATTCTTCTCTTCTTTATGTGTATTAAACAACAGACTCTTATGAGCTGTGGCAGTGTATTGATTCTCAGGAAAGGCAGCGTGAATACCAATTCTGTAATTTATGCTGTTTTGTGGCTCTGGCTGTATTTGTTATGCATAGTGTATTAAACATTCAATAGCTCAATTTAATCTTTGCAGCCAAATTGCGCAGCACATCATGCCAGATAGTGGTTGTTTCATATACACAGCCCATCTGCTTCCTGTTCTATAATTCATTCAGCAGGCAAACTTTCTGGCAGCCTCAGGCTACCACATATATATATGTTGTATATATATGTGGCATATATATGCGTTTGTATTTATATATGTATATATAAATACATCCACTTAATGCTGGTGAACATCCAATTACCTTACCTAAGTGTATGTACTACCTTAGGCTATCAGAAGTGCTTGACACTGACTCATTTTTTGGTTCTACTCTACAATTGTACACGTTACTGGAGTCACCACAAAAAATAATGCTGTCCCTACTTTGAGAAAACTGTGGAAGCAGCATTCCTATTTTCAACACTGTATTTTCAGAAGGTACTGGTAACTCAGAATAGGAAAAGGTAAATGAAAACAAAGCACTCTTTTAGTATAGAAAAAATAGCTCTTTCCAAATAGCTTCTGGGGTACACTAGTCCTAAGACTATGATTATTTTGTAGCCTTAACCTCTGCTCTTACTTTTCTATTTCAGATGTCCCATTTGCTTTCTGTGAATTCATTGTGTCATTAAGTGCACATAAGAAATGTGCTTTCAAGCTTCCTTACCTCTGCAGCTGGGGCACTAGGCTGCAACCTGGTCTTGGAAGGCTTTGTTGCTGAATATGAAATCACAGTTGGTGGTTAGAAGTGCTGGACATGTCTCTCAGCATCTCAGCAGTGGAATTGATACCAGAGGTTTCTAGGGTGTTCTAGGAGAAGGCTTGATGAGCTGCAGGCTCTTAGCATTCACTGGTATTAACTGGCAGAAGATACTCTTCTGACACAAAACATATCTTCAAATTTGCTTTGTTTTTCTTTACTTACTGTTGCAACCACATTCTCAAATTACTCATCTTGGAAATTTTACTTCTAGTTTCTGGCATCTATTGAAAACTGGTTGTGATACTCTGGCATGGAGAGGCAGTGTATAGCTATATCTAGCTGCTTAGGGTAGCTACAGTTAGTAAGCCCTTAACTAGCTGCTTTGGAACTTGAAACTGCACAGTTGAGAGCTGAACAAATCTTTAATGAGAGGGTCATTGCTGAGAGGAGCTGGTACTGAAGATAGGCAACACAGGTTTGGAGCAGCAGAGTTGCTTGCCTGAAATTCTGCAGCAGAAGTGGAAATTGCATCAGTGTCTCCTGAGTCCTGATGGATGAATTTCATGGTTATTTCTGTCTCTCTGCCCTACGTTCACAGACAACATGATAAAAACATATCAGCATACTCTATAATGAAAGTCACAGTTTCTATTTGACATTTATTAACAAAAAGTTCTTTATTGCAGATGGTTCAGAAACTGCACACTTCAGCTGTGTTAGGAACCTAGATGATGAGATGCATACTTAAGCTTGTACCAGACAAACAACAACAACAAAGAGTTAGGCAGACTTATAAATGATTTTGTGCTTGTGCTACTGAGCCTGAGACATGCTCCACTTCTTTCTTACTTTTCATTTGGCTGAGAGTGTTCTCTATGTTAATAAATACTGAACTAATTTTCCTTTGTTAGAAACTGTTCACCTCAAACAGAATGATGTAACTGGATACAAGACACCCACATTTTAAAAAGACGTATGCCTGGGAATAGCATTTTCCCAGTCATTGTGACTGAGAACTACAGAAATTACAAACAAAGAGAAAAGCAGTGTGATCTAAAAACTATTTTGTTTGCTGAATTTATTTCTTACAGTAAAATCAAGTACATTAAAGATGTCCCTCACTTTGTATGGAAAACCCTTTTGTAATTCATGCCTGAGTGGGTAGTGTGGTCATGACTATACTAAAGTTAGATGGGTATAAAGGTTAAATAGTTAAGAGTTAGGAATGCAAATCAGGTCCTCTGTTCCCTGTGTTTGCTTCTGTTATTTCCTCCTTACATTATGATCCTCACTGATGTGTCAGATGCACAGTTGTTCATTTCAAATCCGAAAAATGCTGTTTTTTCTTCTTTATTTGAATGAAGTGCAATATTAATAGCCAATTTTTGTCTTCCTTTCCATCAAACTTGTTTCATACTAGCACATGTGGTTGGAGATCATGCTAAGGTTCAACTTTTTCAGGGGAAATCTATGGTGATTCTGTTTTAACTAATTTAGAGCTGTGTACTAAGCTCCTATATCATACTTAATAGCATTTATTCATTGCAGTTGGACTTCACTGTCACAGCCTCAGCTATACTATATTAACATCGACAACATTGCTAACACTATTTTAAAAAGAAATTTTTGATACTATTTAAACTTTTCCTTTTTGTACCTTTTTGGATAAGCACAAAGACAAGAGTTTAAAGGGATCTGATAATTATTCCTCCCATAAATTTAAAGAGGTATATGTAAAATATATGAAGTATACAAAATCAGATTTAATTATGTATTTTTCATACAGTATGCAATAAAGTCTTTATGATTCTTACTATTGAGCTGCATAAGGTCAAACAAATTTTGTGTAAATGTTTTTTTTCTTTTTTGTTTTGTTTTGTTTTAATTTGCTTTATAATAGCAAAAAGGTACTTTCAAACTGGCTGATTTTCAGCTTCAGGTTGTTGTTGACTGTGGGGCATAGTCTAAATGCACTGCCTACTAGAAGTCACCTAACTAGGACTATTCCCAGCTTACATACTGATATCACTAGGTGGTTTCCCAAGTATAAGGCTTTTCTTTTTTGACTTCTCTGGAAGAAGTACAAACCCATATCCCAGTCTGCCTCAAAAGAAGAAAAAAAGAAAAAAAGAAAAAAAAAAGTGAAAATTACTGGTGCTGTATTTCACTCTCTCTATATATCTCACTAAGCAAGCTGTAGCAACCAAGCAAAAACATATTTGGCTTGTTTGAACCAGTGAGCTGAAAAGGGAAAGAAGGCACTGCTGGTGCGTAGCTACAATTAGAAGAAGGTGATATTCACTGGCATCTGTTCCTGAAGTGTGTAAGAGAGCACTGGTTCTCTGCACTGCACAGCTTTCACTGCATTTGTGACTGACCAAAGGTGTGGAAGCTTCAGATGATATACTGTGTAACAGAAAACAGTACTGAATTCGTTGCTTGTAGATGACAATGCTGTACTGAGATTTGACCCTGTTGTTTGACAGTCTTGTCTCAGCGCTTCTTTCTACGTTTGAGACTTTCAGAAATGCAAGGCTGAAGATTTTTCAGTCTTGTAGCAAGTTGGTGATGTAACTGATCTCATATAAATACTAAATCTTAGACCATTACTAGAAATGAATGCAGGCCTTAAAATTTTCTTTCAGAACATGGATGAATTCTGGACTTTGACATGTTTTTGTAAAAAGCGAATGACAGTGTGACCTCTGTGCACAACTGAGAGTTCCCTTCATAATGAATTGGGTCTTAGTTTCTGTCACATCATTTTATACATCGTGATATCAAACTGAGTTTGTAAATTGGGGAAATATGGAGTGCAGCTGTTCAAGAATAATTACACAGAAAATAATGTTCCTCTCTATACTGTCAGATAGAAACCCTTTTACTCACTCTTACAATGTGTAATTTCTTATGCCATTCCTGTTTCAGCCAAGAACTTTTGACCAAGCCGACAAACCCTAGTGATGCTGAGCACAGTTTAACAATTTGTTAATTTTTCAATTTGTTTCTGGTTTATTTTTGTTTGGAGTCAAGCATCCAACATACTCAGTCTAGTGGTGGTACACAGCATCATTTTATTTAATAAACAAATATTTTCACAGTTATGCAGTAGCTGTTCCTTTCTTTTTTTCTTTCTGTGGCTTCAAACACAACCAGAAATCTTGCATTCTTGAATTATCTTGAGGGTCAAATGCATAATGTAACAGCTTACCTCCTGTTTGATTTTCAAACTCTGGCCCTATGGGGATATATCTTTATTGTTATGGTGTTGCCTTGTAGCACTACAGGGTAACAGATCAATTCAGCCTTCAAAGCATTCTATCACCTGTCAATATGAAATTCTAGCAATTACTAGAGTAGGATGGCTGCAAAGCATCTGAAAAACATTCCCTATTGATTGGTTCATCACTCCAGAGTATGATGAACTTGTTTAAGAAAAATTGATCTGTCAAATTGATTTGTTTTGTTTTGTTGTTTTGTTGTTGGTTTGTTTTTTTTTTTTTTTTTTTTTTTTTTAATCAAGGAATCATATACATGGAATTTAAGTAACAATATTTTTGCCCAGAAAAAATGTATAACACATACTTGGTATGTGCACACAGAATTGGGAAAAAAAAAAAATAGGAGGGAGAAAGAACTTCAAAGTTTTCCTCTACGATTTACAGAGTGCTGGACAAATTTCCCAAACACCTTTTTTATTGCTGAATGTTGTTGTTGATGTTTGCTTGTTTTGCTTGTATCTTTCATTTAGCAAGTAGATATTAAAAAGCAATGTTCCAATATTTAATAAATGAATTCATTTTCCCAGATTCCCCAAGTGATGGGAATATAAACCTTGTTCTTTGCTGTGCCAATAATCTAAGATGAAGTATGATTTTTAAAAAACAGTTCCTTGTGATGCAGATGATGAAAGAGATGATTAATTATGTAACTTAGAATGTTGTAATTTTAGCACTACTGCTTTCTCCATAGTCTTGTTGCTCTCTTTTGATTATGGTACAAGCTAAAGGCACCCACTGCATCCCACGTTGACTGCAATTGTTTGCATGGCAATACTGTTGATGTTATTATTTTCATATAAGGCATCAGAGACTTATTAACATAGTTAGAAGCCAGTTTCTCTCAGCCTCATCCTTCCACTGCAGACTTAAAAAATATGTAAGTGTGAATACAGATCAACAGCCATAAATGCTGTTCCTATTCAGAAAAATATTAGGAATTTCCACAGAACTTCTGGATTCAACAATCCCATTCTGCAAATGTGTTGCGCTTGCAGGTTCTCATCCTCAGATGTCTGCTGTGAAAGCAACATAGTGGGCTGCAAGGATAAATTCCTTGTCTGGGTATTGGACAGACCAACCAGAAGTGAGATGTTACTGGACATGGTGCTCACCAAGGCTCATTAAAGAGATTAAGATTGGAGGCAGTCTGGAACGTAACAAGCATGTCCTGACTGAGTTTGTCATCTTGAGGAACACACACCTGGCTAATAACGGAGTCAAGTCCCTGAGCTTCAGGAGAGTGAGCTTCAGGCTGTTTAAGGAATTACTGGATGAAATCCCCTGGGAAACTGTCCTTGGGGACCTAGGGATGGAACAAAGCTGTCACCTTTTTAAAAATCTTTCTGAAGCACATGAGTTTTTCATTCCCCAGTATAAGAAATCAAGCAGAGGAGGTAGAAAACCAGCATGATTGAGCAAGGACCTGGTGGTCAAGCTGAGAAGGAGAAGTACTTTTTTTCCTAACTACCTACTAAAAGTATCTTCTTTTTCTACTAAGAAGGAAAAGTACAGGCAGTGGAAGCAGATGGGTTTCTGAGAAGAATACAGGGATGACATCCAGAAAGCCAAGGCACAGGTGGAACAGAAGTTGGTAAGGGGTGTGAAAAATAACAAAAAGGAGTTCTGCAAATACATTGGTCAGAAGAGAGGGGCAAAAGAGATTGTACACTGTCTGATAAATTACAAGGGAGGATTAAATTCAAAAGAATCATGGAGAAGGCTAAGATACTCAACAAGATCTCAGTCTTCACTGGCAGTAAGTCTTCCCATATGTCTCATGACCCTGTATCTCTGAGTGGGACTGGGGGAAGAAAAATCTCTCCACTGCAAGTTAAGAGCAGATTTGAGACTGGTGGAACTGAACATGTACAGATCTATGGGGTCTGATGACTTGCATCCTAGAATCTTGAAGGAACTGTCTGATCTGGTTTCTGAGCCATTCCCTGCTATTTTTTATTTCCTTCCTTCCTTCCTTCCTTCCTTCCTTCCTTCCTTCCTTCCTTCCTTCCTTCCTTCCTTCCTTCCTTCCTTCCTTCCTTCCTTCCTTCCTTCCTTCCTTCCTTCCTTCCTTCCTTCCTTCCTTCCTTCCTTCCTTCCTTCCTTCCTTCCTTCCTTCCTTCCTTCCTTCCTTCCTTCCAAAATGCTACATTCAATAATGAATCCATTCAATATTGAGTATCCATGAATGTATTGAAAGGAATAGAAAAGATAATAGAATAGAACCAGAGCACATACACAACTTTAACTGTCAGTTTTTTATTAAGACAGAAGCATCCTATTTCAAGTATTTCCCAGATAGCATGTGGGCTCTTTTCAATATGTCTCTGCTTTCAGCAAAATTGTTAATTATAGATCATAATAAGCTGTTAGAAGCGAAGCACACACATAATTTGAAAGTGAAATGAGGCACAGTACATAGATAAAGCAATTGTTTATTTAAGAGGTGATTAACAGTAGCAAAACAAGCAAACTGATACTTGAACCTGAAGTAAATCATACCCATTTGGAATTGTTAAACTATTTGCTTATTTGTGCACTGCAACCTAATGCAAAGGTAATGCATAACAAGGTGAGCTTTATCTCCTGTGTTCTAAGGTCAGTATAAACACACCATCTCTGAACTACTCTACTGACAGAAAAACCTATCTAAAAAAGTTCCTTAGTTTCATAGAGTAAAGCAACTGAGGTTTACATTGTTCGTTACTATGATAGACTATAAACCTTTAAAAAGCACTGTAACTACTGAATGAACAAAATAGTTTGCCTTGGGTAGTTATGGCTTTTCTTTCACTTTAAAGTTTATTTCCTCAGAGTTTATGTGACGTTCTTGTTTGCCATGTCAGAACGTTAATCTCAGTGCAAAACACTATGATTTTTCTGCAAGGATAAACGAGGCCAGAAACATTCTGGGTTTATTTCTAGATGAAAACCATGATGGTAATCCAATCTAATTCTACATTTAAATCAGCGTTTAACTCATTGTTTTATCTGACTCTCATGGGACAGCAATTGCATTTGAAATGCAAAACTTTGTTCATACAGTATGGAGATAGTTATTTTAAGAAGTCACAGGGCAGGTAGGCATTAACTTCATATTTACAGAGGCACAAATCAGATCCATGTTAATGATTTGGCGAAATGTAAAATGACCCTAATATTGCTACATTCTGAGGTTTCCATTTTTCATGAAAATGGAGCACTTACTTTAAAAAAAATTTGAATGCAGCTATTGTAAAAATCTCTGCAAAAATAGTCAATCCTTAAGATGAAAATGTAAAGAGAAATTGTGGAAAGTAGCATTCTCTTGGATGGCGTGCTAGATCACTTAGGAATGAATGTGTGATACAGGACAACTAGTGCGACTTCACCAGGGGAAGGTCATGACTAAGCAATCTGGTGGCCTTCTATAATGGGGTGACAGCACTAGTGGACAAAGGGAAGGCAAACGATGTCATTTACCTGGACTTGAGCAAGGCCTTTGACATGGACTTCCACCACATCCTTATCTCCAAATCAGAAAGGTGTGGGTTTGATGGGTGGACCACCCAGTCAATAGGGAATTGGTTGAAAGGCTGCAAACAGAGGGTGGTGATCAATTAATGGTTCTATGTCCAGGTGGAGGCCGGTAATGAGTGGTGTCCCCCAGGGGTCCGTCCTGGGACCGGTGCTTTTTAATATCTCCATCAGTGACATCGATGATGGAATCGAGTGCACCCTCAGCAAGTTTGCTGATGACACCAAGCTGAGTACTGCGTCCAGATGTGGAGGCATATGGCATATACATATATATGATGGCATATGTGTTGGAATATGCCCAAGGAGGGCCACAGAAATGATCCAAGGGATGAAACACCTCTCCTGCATGGAGACGCTGAGAGAGCTGGGGCTGTTCAGCCTGGAGAAAAGAAAGCTCTGGGGACACTTGAGAGCAGTCTTTCATTTTCTGACAGGGGGCTATAAGAAGGAAGGGGACCGACTGTTCAGCAGGGTCTTTTGTGACAGGGCAAGGGGAAACAGTTTCAAGCTTAAAGAGGGTAGATTTAGGTTGAATATGAGGAAAAACTGTTTTACAGTGAGGGTGATGAGGCACAGGAACAGGTTGCCCAGAGATATGGCTGATGCCCCATCCCTGGAGACTTTCAAGTTTAGGCTGGATGAGGCCCTGAGCAACCTGATTTAACTGTGAATGTCTCTGTTAATTGCAAGGGAGTTGGACTAGATGATCTTTAAGGGTCTCTTCCAACTCTAAGGATTCTATGATTCCAAGATTCTATCTTTGTAGGGATGTATGTCCTGGAAATCCTCATTCCCTGGATCTTTGAAAATAAATCAAAGCAATACCTATGCGTTCTGTTTTTCAACATTTTCTGCACAATGTTACTTTAATTTTAAAAAGATGTCATTATTGAATATCTATTCATTAAATATTCTACAAAAGGCATGTATTAATGCAAATTGAAACTCTTTGACTGAAAAGCTATATTTTTACTGTCTTAGAACAGCCAGATCTATAAGCACATTATGTCTTCTTGTTATGCTTGCATCTGTGATCCTGGAGTGTTAGGCTGGTGACATTTCTCCTTATATTGCAAAAACAAGTTAAGCTTAAGCTGTTAATAAATCCTATCTGGCTCCTGTGAATTTTTCACTTGCACCCAAGAGGGTGAATGTAGTGTATTGTGGTGAACTGCACTAGCCAGGTAGAGAAAAACAAATAAGGCAATTGTCAGCTAATAGCAAAATAATTACTTGTAGGATATAGCTCAGAGGAAGGTAGGAAGAAACTAGGGAGCAAGAGTTATTGTATGATTATTAGACAGATATGTCAGTGTAACATGTACAAGAAATTGTTTTGATCAGTATTGATTAGTGTAATGGGGTTATCCCTAGATATAAGTCTGTGACAGGGGGGCACAGACTCTGGGAAAAAGAAAAAAAACAACAAGGAAGGGGTACCAACAATGTGCTATGACCTGGCTGACCCTGGGCCGCGTACGCTCCAGAAGAGGGGGAACGGCAGAGAGCTAGCAGATAGTTTTAATGAAGAGAAAATACAATAGCAACGATCTGAGGAGGAACAGTAATTTACTGTATTTAACTAAATCAAACAAAGCGAGAGAGAAAAGAGTATCCAAAATAGTCAAACCACGATAGTGCGAGGGAAAGCATGTGCTTTTCTCAGCAGTGTGTTGAGATGGCTGAGCCAGGGCCAGAGAGAGAGAGGCAGACGCTGGAGCCCTGTCCGGAGCTCCATCCCACTTCCCCTTCCTGCTGGGTCCTCCAGGGATGCTGCCCCCCCCCCCTCTCATCAGGATGCTCAAAGTGCCCATAAAAGGCCAATAAAAGGTAAACAGGACTGGAACATTAACTCGTTTACTCCCATTAACTCCCACTGGTCCACATGATGTTCTGATATGGAATGCTGATAACAAAAAAATCACTAAACCACAACAATTGGTTTTTGTGGTTTTTTTTTTTTTTTTTTTTTTTTTTGTTTGTTTGTTTGTTTGGCTGAGTACTGAGTGAAAGCATAGGAAGGCAATCAAACAAATTGAGACTTAATTTGTCATGAAAATGTGGTGTTGAAAATATTTTCCATGAGTTGAATAAATAGAGCTTAGCTGTAAAATTGTGATAAAAGTGCTGAAAGTAGCCGAATAAGTCACAGAGAAACCTATCACAACATGAAATAAAAGTTGAAACACATACTACATACGAGGTATGTGTTTATTTTTACTTTTGGATTCACTGAGTGTCATATTAACTAAACTTCTCCTTGTGGGCCTAAGATACAACATTTTTGCAAATGCTGAATTTTTATTAAGAATGAACTTATCCAGCTTTAAAATAAAGGTCCCTTCTTCAGAATATCACTGTACAGATTGCAAGAATGTAGGTATTTTGAGTCTTTTCATGGAATCATAATATTGTGAATCATCAGGTGAATTTGAGCAGATTTTTCTGTGGAAACCAAATACTACTGATGCAGGAGAAATTTGGACTCTTATCTTCATAGCATATTGATCTTACTGATATCTTTCAGAGTTGAAATGTTCTTGCTGACTGAAGATTACTATTAGAGATACATAATGGCTGTTCCCTGTTGTAAAAATCTTTCATTACAGTGTTTCAGTGTATCCCAAATTAATTTCTAAGAACATTAAGAATGTTGGGTTTTTCTTGCTGTAGTAAACCTGAAAACAGAGCAAGCCTTAAAGTGTTTATATACCCAGTTACTGTTTTAATTCAGTGACTCTTTTTGAATATTTTATTCAATCTGACAAATGTGAAAGGAAGCGTTTTATGGTGAGAGTGTCCAATGTTACCGATGTCATTTACCTGGGCTTGAGCAAGGCCTTGAGCAAGACATGGTCCTTCACCACATCCTTATCTCCAAATCAGAAAGATGTGGGTTTGATGAGTGGACCACTCGATGGATAAGAAATTGGTTGAAAGGCTGCAGACAGAGGGTGGTCATCAATGGCTCTGTGTCCATGTGGAGGCCGGTAACCAGAGATCTATCCTGGGACTGGTCCTCTTTAACATCTTTATCAATGACATCGATGACAGAATCGAGTGCACCCTCAGCAAGTTTGCTGATGACACCAAGCTGAGTAGTGTGGTTGACAAGTGGAAGAAAGAGATGCCATTCAGAGGGAGTTCAACAGGCTTGAAAGGTGGGCCCAGGTGAACTTGATGAGGTTCAACACAGCAAAGTGCAGAGTTTTGCACTTGGGCTGGAAGAAACCCAGGCTTCCATACAGATTGGAAGGAGCAGTCTTTGAGAGCAGCCCTGCAGAGAAGGACGTGGGGGTTTTGATAGATGTAAAGCTGAACATGAGCCAGCAGTGTGTCCTTGCAGCTCGGAAAGCAAATGGTATCCTGGGCTCCCTCAGAAGAGGGGTAGCCATCAGGAACAGGGAGGTGATTGTCCCCCTCTACTGTGCTCTTGAGAGGTCCCATTTGGAGTACTGTGTCCAGGTCTGGAGTCCCCAGTACAAGAAAGACAGGGGACTGTTGGAGAGGGTCCAGAGGAGAGCCACAAAGATGATCAGGGTGCTGGAGCACCTCCCTATGAAGACAGGCTGAGGGAGCTGGGCTTGTTCAGCCTGGAGAAGAGAAGGCTACGGGGTGACCTCATTGCAGCCTTCCAGTACCTAAAGGGAGCCTACAAATAGGAGGGGAATCAACTCTCTGAAAGGGTAGACAACTGCAGGATAAGGGGAAATGGCTTTTATGTTGAGGGAGGGAAGATTTAGGTTGGATGTCAGAGGGAAATTCTTTACAGAGAGAGTGGTGAGGTGATGGAACAGGCTGCCCAGAGAGGTTGTGGATACCCCGTCCCTAGAGGTGTTCAAGAACAGATTGTTTGGGGCCCTGGGCAGCCTGGTCTAGTATTAAATGGGGAGGTTGGTGGCTCTGCATGTGGCAGGGGGGTTGGAGATTCATGATCCTTGAGGTCCCTTCCAACCCTGGCCATTCTGTGATTCTGTGAGAAAATCCATTCCAGTCTAATAAAAATCTGGAGGTATACACAATCTTTTGATGTTGGGAAAATTTCCAGCTGAATGTAGATAAACTCAGCAAATTGGAACAAAATTTGTACTGGTAGATATTGTTAAACTTCTGTATTAGTATTACAGAGAGAAGGAATGCTTTGTTGTTGTTTTAAATATAGCATATATTAATTGGAATTGCAGGGAAGAAACTGCAGGCCTTTTATTTACTTATTCTGTTTAATGTACTCTGATATTTTGCCAACTGTATCCTGGTCTGCATCAAAAGAAGCATGGCCAGCACGTGGAGGGAGGTGATCTGGACCCTTTGTTCTGCATTGGTGTGGCCTCGCCTGGAGTACTGTATCCAGATGTGGAGGCCTCAGTGAAGCAGGGACGTAGAGATGTTGGAATATGCCCAAGGAGGGCCACAGAAATGATCCAAGGGATGAAACACCTCTCCTGCATGGAGACGCTGAGAGAGCTGGGGCTGTTCAGCCTGGAGAAAAGAAAGCTCTGGGGACACTTGAGAGCAGTCTTTCATTTTCTGACAGGGGGCTATAAGAAGGAAGGGGACCGACTGTTCAGCAGGGTCTTTTGTGACAGGGCAAGGGGAAACAGTTTCAAGCTTAAAGAGGGTAGATTTAGGTTGAATATGAGGAAAAACTGTTTTACAGTGAGGGTGATGAGGCACAGGAACAGGTTGCCCAGAGATATGGCTGATGCCCCATCCCTGGAGACTGAAGTCAGGCTGGACAGAGCTCTGAGCAATCTAACTGAGCTGTAGGTTTCCCTGATCATTGCAGGGGAGTTGGACTAGAACCTTTAAGGATCTCTTCCAACTCTAAGGATTCTATGGTTTTACAGTTCCATATTTTATTTTTATCTAGTTTGTCTGCTTCCTTCCCTCTCTTCCTCTTAATAAGCTTTCAGTATTCAACTTTCATGGACTTCCAAGGTTTATTTGAGACAACAAAATCATTATAAGAGAGCTACCAAACTATCCTGTGGTTTCTGACCATTTATCTCCTGACCTTCTGTGCCTGATAAGCAGTGTAAGGCTGTCCAAATTTTCTGTCTCTGTGGCTGTATCTCTCTCCCAGGGCAGATGTATAGAGACATAACAACTTGTCTTCATTAGAACTCTGACTCATAACACAATTAATTGTGTAAGGAAGTGAAACACAGTCCTTGAACAGAACTGCTTCTAAAATATGTCCCAGCATGTGCTTAACACCATAGTAAATGGTTCACTAGAGAAGATGTCTGTTTCCACAAGCAGATGAAGGTCTGCTGCAGACAGAGAGATCTGGAGTTTTTTTATGCACCCAGTTTCCATTGGTTTTGGGAAGAGGAAAATTTTGCTATTAAAGAAAGTAAGGAGACTACAGCTTAAATTAACGATGATGATTTTAACCTTATATATGTTTATATATTTCTGTAATGATTGCCATTCTGATACCTTCTTGGCAATCAAAATTGCCAGAATGTATTTTTAATTGAATGATGGTGATTATTTTTTTTGTTATATAGAATATCTTGGGTTGAAATGACCTTAAAGATCACTGGTTCCAAGCTCCATGCTGTGGACAGAGTTGCCAACCGCTAAATCAGACACTATATCAGTTTTCCCAGGGCTCTGTCCAACCTGGCCTTTGACACCTACAGGGATGGAACATCCACAACTATAGTTGTATTCAGCTTTGTAACATAAAAAGCCAGTTCAGACATTCAAGCTCCTTACACCATAAAAATTACTTATTCTCTGTGTCTGTGGATTAAATTAAATGCTCCAAAGATTTTTCTTAAATTGAACTATAGCCCATTGCTGATGCTTTTCACAGAGGGGACTTCCCTTAATGAGAAGACTAAAAGATCAAGCAAACAAACAAAAACAGAAACAAAACAGGAAAGAGAAATATTTTTCTCTTCAATACAAATATTCAAGAGACATTCAAGAAATTCAAGAGACATTTCTCCATGGTGATGTTGAAAGGATTTTGAACATCCTCGTTGTTGAAAAGGTTTACTCCAAGAGGAATGAGTGGAATATCAATCAAAGAAACTTGCAGTTCTTCAAGTTGTTGTAGTTCACTAGTGATGGAAATATTGCAGAAATAAATTAGCAAGGAGAAACTAGAAGTTTTTGTGTCATTTCTTTGCATTACTGTCAAATGCTTATTTCTCAGGTAAAAATGTGCATTTGCTTTTATACTGAATACAGAACTGCTTTGGTCAAGCTAAATTTTACCATGTGTTTTTCATCCCTGTTCCTACAGCCTCTATAATTACTTAATTTTCATCCTTTTTTGATAAAGTGAGCTGGAATGTGCACAACCAACATATGTTTAATGTATGATTAACTTCGAATTTGTTGTAGGTGGAAAGATAGACACTCCAAATGGACAGTGTAAGGCATGTTCAGTGTAGAATGTAGGAATTAGAGACTCAAAATTTTGTTGAAAATCAACTGGAGTTGAACACTTAGTCCCCACTGAAAACCAACCTAAATGTAATTGAGTTTAAAACGTTAAATAGTGGGAGAATACCAAACACCCTTACAATGCTGCTTCTTATGTTCATCTTACTGTCAACTGTGTCATCTTTTCACTAATTTGTTTTGTTATTACAAAATATTCATTATATTGCAATAGTATGAATGCGTCTTTCTACAGATCTTGGAACCTCTGCAGCAGAACTGGCTCAGCTGTACACTTAAATAAAAGTCCTGTGTCTGCTTTGTTTTGAATAGAACCATATACTGTCAATTCATGAGGAGGGGAATGGGAAGATCACTTTCTTCTCTCTATTGGCAGTTCTGGGACATGGCCAATCCTTGCTGTTTTGTCATAAGATGGTGATAGTTTGGTGCTTACCTCAGATATTTGTTCTGAGTACAGATATTAAATAGAATTAAATAAGAAGTACATTTTTCTTTCAGAGTTCAAGGAAACATAAAGTTTATTCATTCCTAAGTAAAGATAAATTTGTAATTTGACCTTGGTCCACCCTAAGGATTCAAAACAAAAAATAAATAAAAAGAAGCATTATTTTCTTCCTTTGGTTTCATACCTCTTTAAAGTTCATGATATCTAAGCTAGCCTTAAGATTTCTAGCTTGCTAATTTATGCTTTTTGACAGACAGGGCAATGATGAAGCCTAATTATGTGAGTAGGTTGCTTTTACATGAATTGATTTGCCCTTGCAGGTACATAATTGTCTGTTTTTGCCTGAAACTCTCCACTGTACCAAGTGTCAAGGAGTTGAAAAGAATTGAGATCAATTATTCCTTTATACATATTCTTTAGTTTCTCCTCTTGTCTGTCCAAACAGTCCTAGCTCTGTTGGGTTGTGCAGAAAGAACAGAAAGATACATCTTCATTCTATTCTGAAACCATTCTATAGTAATATGACAGTAAAAGAAGAATGCCTTGAAGATATGATCTGAGTAGAAAGTAAACTGTATTTTTAAAATAATGTAAGTAAAAATTTGAAAGAAGCTGCAGTGATGTTATCTCGTTTTCAAAAACGTCTTTTCAGTGAATGAAGAACTTGAACTTATTGACTTTCATATATTCAAGAAGACACCTTTTCCACTTGAAAACAGAAAGTACATGTGGTCTTTGTTATTTTTCTACAGAAAGATAATAGGAGAAAAGTCAGAAGATATTTTTAAATTTATACACATATAAATAGTAAAACAAAATCTGGATTTTTAAATACTATTTTAAGTATAAAAAAACATTTCTGTCATTAACTGTCTGTAAAGTTACATGTCAGTATTACTTGCTGTGATCTACACAGTGCATGATAATATAACAAGAGCATATTCTTGGGGAAATACTATTTCTTGTTTCCTGTTATCTTTATGAAGTGCTGGGAATTGATTCAAAGATATGCAGCAATTGAATAAGCCCAGAGCTTAATTTTCAATTATTATTATTATTATTATTATTATTATTATTATTATTATTATTATTATTGATATATCAGAATTTGTTTTCTGTAAATCAGTCATTTAGAAAACCTAAAGCATCTTGCTACATACCATTTTGTTCTAATTAAGGGCAAGGCTTGAGTATGACATTGGTGCAGACTTCTGGTTTCTGAACTGGCACCGGACACAAAGAGTTGATGGTTTCCAGTCAAAGAAGGCTTGCATCCCTTTGTTATTTCTCACCACTGATGATTTTAATGTCTACTATTGACATTGAGCCAACAGTTCTCTCTGTTTCCTTATCAAAGCAAAGACTGTGGAATAGGGTCAGAAGGATGCATGTTGGTTTCTAAATGGAGAAACCTTTCTGGCAGTGAGCACAGTGATAAAAATAGCTGGAACTAGGGAAAGGACAGAGACAAACAGAGGAACAAAAGGTAAAAGGGACACCAGAGTTTAAACTGCTTGTAATCAGAACCTGGATATATCCTTATTTCTGAATTTCCACCAAACATCTTTTTGCTTCTGGCATATTTTTGCAAAGTTTTGGTTTCTTTCTTGGTCAAAGCAAGCCATTAGATAAATGGAGTTCTGGTGAAAATACTTATTGGCACATGCACTATTACAAAACAACAACAACAAAAAACAAAACAAATCAAAAACAACAAAAAATGACTATTTAATTGCATGTTTGTACTAAAGAGTTTTCAAAAAAATTTTCAATAAAATTGGGTGTAGGCTCCACTATAAGTATTTCTATTCAATGTAGGCAAGGTAAGGACATTTGCTTAACGAGTGCTTAATAAGCTAATGCTTAGGAGTGAGCTTAAGCTTTGTGTATTAGGTGCCCTTTTGCCTACGGTTTGAGAAACACAAACGTACATAGTCCAAGTGGTGAAACCAGTGGGAGATTCCTGTCCCGCATTGCTCAGCTTGCCATTCTCCAAGTTAAAATGATGCAAAAGATATGTGAACTCTAGCTGGAAATCAGATTAGTTCCAACCAAGAACACAGAAACAATTGGTTGAACAGCTTTTGTAGACTTTTATCTTGGAAGAACAAGTAGTCAGTTGTTTCACTGACTGGAGTTCTCACATTTCTTTGTTATGATTTCTTTCTCCTACCCAATGGTAATGGTATCTGATGTGAAAGTGTAGGTGATTGTGCTTCTAGAAAACAAGCATGTGAGATGCAGCACTCATAAGTTTTCTTTCTTTTGAATAACTAGAACATTTTTTACAAATACTTGCATTTTGGACCATCATCTAAAACTGGAGCAGCAGAAATCTCCTTGTTGTATAGCTTTGTTTAGTCAAGTACTGTATGGTATGCTAACACTGTTTTAAAAATACTTGCATCATGGTTTTGGCTGGGATAGATTAATTTCTTTGTAGAGGCTTCCATGACACTGTGTTTTGGATTTTTAGTGAAAACAGTGTTGATAACACACCAGTGTTTTAGTTGTTGCTGAGCAGTGTTTACACAGAGCCAAGCTACACAAAATGCTGTGCCCATGAGGAGGCTAGAAGAGGACAAGAAAGAGGACAGAACCAGCACAGCTGACCCAACTTATCCAGGGGATATTCCATACCTTTATACTCAGCAATAAAATCTTGGGTAAAGGAGAACGGTGGGGATGTTTGGTGTGATGGCATTTGTCTTCTCAATAAGCCCTTCCTTACACATCAGAAACCTGCTTTCTCGGAAATGGCTGAACATCTGCCTGCTGATGGGAAACAGTGAATGAGTCTCCTCTTTTGCTTTGCTTGTGCATCCAGCTTTTGTTTTATCCTGTAGACTTTCTCTCAACCCATGTGTTCTCACACTTACCTTTCTGATTCTCATCCCAATCCCACATTGTTGGGAGTGACTGTGAGACTGAGCTGCCTACTGGATTTAAACCACAACTTGTCAACCCGCAAGTTTAGTGACAGAAAATTGTGATGGAAAGTGATTGCATGTTCTGATCGTTTATGGGCTCTGTTGATTTACCTCTAGTACTTTGAATCAATTTTACATGCTTCTATTGTAAAGAAAAATACCGATTCTTATGTTCTTAAGCAAAATCAGCTGTTGTAGAGAGGACTGTTTTTTTTTACCATCTTGAACCAAGTCCTACTGCAGTATTTTAATCTATATCGTACTTCAAAAATTTTTTTCTGAAACAGAAACTCATGCATTGCTACTATGAATTGTATGTAAAAAAGTCTAAGATTTAGCCTCTTTAGTTCTATTTTTTTGGAAAAGTTTTTAAAAGGAATTTTTAAAAAGTAAGGTTTTTCCTCTCCAGTTTTTACTTACTTATATTAAAATAAAACCTGAGGTGAATATTGAGAACTTTCTTATGTTGACTTGTTTTCAAGCACAGAAATTATGCTTTTGTATAGTTGGTCCTGTAAAACATGTTAAATCTCACTGATATTCTTCAGTACTGTACTGAAGCTGTAGGCATTTGCGTTATTTTTCAGTAATGGACAATGTTTATAGTAAAAGGCTTGTCAAACAGTGAATAATCCTCTCATTACTTTCTATTTTTACATGCAAATAGAAACATTTTTTACTTAGGGTTGCAGAATATTAGGAAAAAATCTAGTGTTTGACAGGTTTGAAAGTAATTTACTGTAGGAAAGAGGAAGTGCAGGAGGCATACAACTTGAAAATTACTAACTTCGGGATTGCTTAAATCATTTTTTGTCTAATTTTGTGGATTAATTTGATAAATATTTCCTCTGAAGAACATAATTAAGTGCTATTTTTTGAAGCCTTCCAGATGAAACTGAAAAATGGAGGTTCTCTCTTCTTCACAAAGACATAAATGTTTATCATGATTCTATATGGATACAAGGTAAGCTTCTTATGCAGACATCATAACTGGTGAATTTTAATTTAATTGCAGTCCTTGTTTGCCATTTTCTTTTTTTTTCTTCTTTTTTTTCCCCTTTCACTCCAGTCAGTCTGAACTCCATATTTTCTCACCTTCTCTACTTATTCCACCCTTGGTGTAGATTATCCGCCCCTCTAGATCCATTTTCTCTTTAGCAATTTGCACATTAAGTGAAATATATAGAATAAAGCAAGAAAGGCTGCCATTCTCCATTACAGTTTCACTGTTGAACATGCATCAGAATTTTGATTGTTTTCCTTTCAATTCCTAAATGCTCTTAGCTGTACCACAGACATCCCACTATTCTTCATTTGCTGCTTTCCTCCTCCTTTTCACCACAGTCCTTCAGCTGCAACTTGATGTAAGAAATAAGGCAAAAGCTGATTATTTTTTCCTCTCATCCCCAGATTTTCTGCTACCTTATTTTTCTTTTCCACTTCCTCCAAAACTGCCTTTCTGAAGACCATCTGGAAGAACTGATTCACTGCGCCCTTCTATTTGTGTGACAAGATTTCTGCCAGAGAAGTCATTCCATATTAGTCTTGTCTTCTGTTCTATCTGCAGCCTGTTCCAGACAAGAAATAGCACGTGTGACAAGACCATTGTCAGGCCAAGGCTGCTTCATTACACATTTGGAGTTATATATAATTTACATGTTTATTTAATTAATAGAATCAGAGTGAAAGTAAGTATTGAGTAGCAACCCAAGAGTCTCTAGAGCTCTAATCATAGCAAGACTGCATGTCTTTCAGGGAGCTGTTAGGTGACTGAGAACCTGGGGAAAGTGTGTGTCTGGTCTAAGTAGCACAGGGAAATTGTTTGCACCTTTGTTCTCCACATCACCAAAATGGGTGGACCAGAGTGGAGCCACCCTGGGTTCATATAAGGGCCAGCCACTGTAGGAAGAGTGTCTCCTGAGCCTAGGCTGCTTCCTGAAAAGGAGTGCTGCATAGCAGGAGATCCTTTTCACCAGCTGGCTGAATTCAACCCTTCTTTCTTTATGACTATTGGTCTAACTGCGAATACTTTGTCTGGTGTTACCAAGAATGTGTCAGGAGCAATTTTGCTTCTCTGTGAGCAGAACAGTGTGATTTCTGCAACTCCTAGATATGGTGAAGCTTGAGCGGGCATAGTTTCAGGGTGGATTATGTGGAATAAGTATTGGAGCTGATTTATTGAGAAGTCCACCTCTTAAGAGAAGTACAGTGTTGAAGAAAACCCTTGGGTGGAATGTGGTGAATATACAAGAAGTCTGTTCCATGATAGTTCCATAAGCAACTGTATGCCTACAAACCTTATGTTGCTAGCAGTATCAGAGAAGCTATGTATGCTGATTCTAAGAGATTCAGCACAGAAGGTGGAGCCAAGGCTCTGTTATACTGTAGGGATGAGAACTTGATGATTCTATGGAAATGATAGACTACATAGTAGTCACTCTGAATCAGCAGCTTTTCTTTTTTTCTGTCACACCAATCACAACAGAGATAGATATTGTGAGAGTTACTCAGCTCCACTTGACAGTAAGAAAATAGCTTACAAATGACCTAAGACAGAAGGAATTCTGGGGAAAATATCATCACGCACAAGCTGAAAAGACTACCTGACTTCTGGGACCAATTGACAATTTCAGCCTCTCTTCCCTCCAATAGGGACACCTGTTGGGATGCTTCCTCAGGAAATTCAGAATATAGCTCTATTTATAAGTCTATAGAGTTACTATGAAGTTTAACACATTTGTGGTTGGCTGTGTTATTCACATTATTGGTATTCACATATGGTCTGCAGACAGTGTATTTACTGCTGGCAATCGAAAGGAATGATTAATCTGTAGCTTCAATAAAGGGTGCTATTCACTAATCTAGATGTAGGAGCTCTCACTGGAAACAACCAAAATCTTTAAGGGATGTTGTAAGTAAGTAAGAGTCCATTTGAACGTATTTAATGTTATGAGTGAATAATGTAATCATAAGAATTTTCATTGGGTGTGGTCAGACTCCTTCAGGGTGGTTGTGAGAGGCCATTCGAAAGTGACCAAGCCTGTAACAACAAATTGGATATTTGTCCTTTAACACAACTAACTTCTTATGGCATCCTGTTTCTCTTCATTATTTATATCTGAGTTTGTAACTTTGCAACTTACTGTGTCTGAAATGCTGACGTATAGCAAGTCAGATTCCTTTGAATTTTCAATTTATATAGCAATAAAAACTCCTTTTAACTATTTACATACATACTGGATGTTTCAAAGATTTAAAGAAGGTTAAAGTCTGCTGGAAAATGTTATTGCATGGAGTTAATCTCACACTAGAATAAATGCAAGGATGTTACTATTTAAGTTCTAAACGCAACTTTTTCCATCTCTGGAGCAAACATGTGTATGTGTACTGAACACCCCTCCATGTGAAAGCAAACTGTGGCCTGCATTCTCTGGCCAACAGGATGGAGAGAATGCATTGGCGATGTCAATAGTGGCATATCATTTGGCTGCTTTTGACTCCAGTTTGTACTGGAGTTCTAACATGTCTGGCACAGCAGTGGTCAGTGGGTTATGACCTCCCTCCTTCAGACAAAGTAATCTACCGTCAGCCTCCATTCTCCACTGACTTTACACACTGGCCATATGGGGCTGTTAAGAGGCAAGTGAGTTTTGCTGATCACTCCCTGACTTTCTCACGAATTCCTGTTGATGTCATCTGTGCAGTTTTTGTAGTGATGAGTACCTTCTACTCTTTTACCTGTAGTGACCCACAATAGATGGGTCTTCTTACAGGCCAGAGAAGACAGACAGCTGTGTACAGCAGCTATTCCAAAGGCCCATCGATAACCCTTGGGATCCTTTAAATGTCCCCTTCTAAGATAATCTATGCCAAGTATGCATGGACCCTTGTCCAGTCACTATTGCATGCTTCTGCCATTTTTTTCCAGTGAGGCTTATTTCTGCCTCCAATACAGACAGCTCCTGACAGCCCCCAGTCACTCCAGAAATATAAATCAGTCCCTTTATAACTCGAGGGCATCAGAGTGCACCGGTGTCCATCAGTGCTTTATATTCCTGTGTTTCTGACATGCCAGGCCATCAAATCCACACAGTCCAATACACCCTATTATCCCTTTCCCACACCAGCTGAAGGCAGGGCCCCACTATCTGTTACCTACAGTAATGCGGGCAACTGCACTGGTGGTTGATGTGGTTTGTAATTCTCTCACCCATGCTTGTAGTGCAGGAGTGGGTTCATCATGCCGCTTCTTCATATGCTCTCCGTGCTTACATTAGTAGCTCCACAGGGCAGCACAAGGCATAAGCACAAGGCAGCATAAGGCAGTCCTTAGCTCAAGTCAGAGGGCATTTGCCTTTGATAGCTGAGACTTTAATCAGTTCAACCAGCTCCTTCAGCAGATTCTTTTGAATCACTGGGTGTTTCTGATACTCCCATGGGTTCATCACGACTGAGCACTAGGGACAATTCCTCCCGCATGCCATCCTAGTTCTTCTCCTTTCTATCTAGTCTTTCTTCCATTTAGCAGATGGCTGATATGGCAGCATGGAATGGCAGTAATCTTTATTCCAATCTTTGAAGTGTAAGAGGCAGTTCAAAAATTGGGGATCTTCTGCCTAGGTCTTTATATTTATTGATTGTTGCTAACAGTGAACTGGCATACTTTCTGGTGCTGTTCTTGTGAGATTCTGACATATTTTGGGTGTACTCACAGGATCATGGTCCTGTTGTGGATCGTTAGAAACAAACTCATACAGCATTTCCACTACAGCTGTTTCTCTCAAATATTGGATGCCCTTCTCAACAGTATTCCAGCTCTTCATCCCAGGCTCTAGATCATCTGTGAAGGGATGTCTTTCCTTCACAGATAATAACATTTATTCCCAGAGGGTGGTGACTCAGTCCAGATATGTATTAATCCCTCTGTCAATAGCTGAGTCTCGGGTGATGTTTCCTAGCTGACAGGCTTCATTACTTTTAGGGAATGCTCCCTGCATCATTGTCCCAACACCAAAGCAACCAGGCGACAACAGTTTCACTTGGGTGTTGCGTAAAACTCCTTTTCTATGCCTTGGATTTCAGTCATTTTCAGGGATCGATGAATAGTGGTGACAGTGACTCACTCCTCGTCACTTTTCTCTCCATGTCTCTTACTTTTCTCAGTTGCCTTTCTCAGTGGTGGTGGTTTTGAGGAGGGTCCCTCGCCTGGATCTTCCTCTCTTTCCTCTGCTTCTTATTCTTTCTGTTCTAGACAAGCGGACATCCGTTTCCATTTCTGGCCTTCCACAGGGGCAGTGACATTGATACTTGAGCTTCCTGCAATTTATCAAGATTGACTTGGAGGTTTCCCCTTTTGGTGCAGATCTTGGATAGGAAACTGTCTCTCCAGAATAATATTATATAGAGCTTGGTAAGCACAAGCCAAGTCCCAAATAAGCAATTCCTCCTCAGATCTTTCTGAACTGCACCATCCCTTACCCAAATGCTCACTTAGTTCCTCAGGGTCCCACAGGTGTTCAAGACTAAAATCCCATGACACTGGGATCTTCCTAAAAAATTCGAAGAATGAAGTGATCATTGATTAGAGGTAAAAGCTCTATTAACTGAGAAACAGCAATTCAGGTGTTTTTTTGTTTTGTTTTGTTTTTTTTTTTTTTTTTTTTTTTTTTATGAATAAGTGGCATTTTTATAGATCACTGAAAGACCTAAATAAATTTCTTATTACATTTATTACACACTTCAGTTTGCACAGAAACAAATAAATATTTATAAGCTTTTTCTCCTTTTTCTGTTTTCACTCTCTAATTTTTGGAAGTAGTCATATGCATGCAAATAACTGCCATATCTGTATTGTGATATCATTAAGCTAATGTGCAGTTTCTTTGCAAATTCAATGAAGTCACGAAGCTTGCAAATTACAGTGGTGTGGACAAGTTTTTTTGTTGAAATTAATTGTTGAAAACTAATGATTCAGGAGTAGTGAAGTATTGCATACATTCTACTTCTTTTACTCAAATACAACTAAATATCAGACATTTTGTGGATTATGCTGCAGTACTCACCCATCAATGTTGGCCTTTACAAATAAAGTAAAAAAAAAAAAAAAAGAAAAAAAAAAAGAAAACAAAAGTCATGATTTGCTAGCACTTTTTTTCAGTTGAAATATTATCACATTCTATGTTTACAGACAAAAAGCAAGTTTATGGTTTCTTTAAAAAAAAAGTCCCTGTCAAAAAAGGTGTGTAAATAACAGTCTCCATATGATTGCAAAAAGTGAATCCTGTTGAATGAAGTTTCCTTTTACTTTACTGAACTGATGTTTAAGGTATCAGCCTCAAATAAAAAACTAATCTAAACTAAACAAAAAAAGTCAGACCTTTTCACTACTAGGAACAGATCTGCAATATTGTAACAGCTACAGGCAAAAAATAAAAGATGTTACAATTATATTTTCTTACCGGGGGTGACCTCTAGTGTGAAACAATGGCATTTAGCATTTTTTGGGCTTTAAATGACTGCTTTTTGCCAATTACACCAGATTTCTCAATTTCTGCTAGTATTTAGAGAAGATATTTGCCATTAAATAGTCTCAAAGCTCCTCCTTTGGAGTAATTTTGTCTTCTCAGTCACATCATGTTCCTTGACATGCTGTTTGATTTTATTTTCTTTTAAAAATCCAATAATTTTCTCTCCAAAGTAGTGGAATCCAGATTCTGCCCTGTTAATTAAGACAATACTACAGCTATTAGTTATACTTGTCATTGTTTCTTTACATATTCATTCCTTCTCTAACCTTTTTCTGTATGAATAGAGCTATGCAAGTTAAAGTCCATCAAAAACCTTTTTAAATTAATTGAGAAAATGTGTTAATGAAAATTGAGTAGACCAAGTGAAGGTTTGATAAGTCAAACAGTTCAAAACAAAAAGCTTCACTCTTCAATTAAACATTTAATGCTGTGTTTGCACTAGCTGCTGTAACAGTTAACTTCATTGTCGTACTGTGTTACTTTCTTTTCCTTTTCCTTTTCCTTTTCCTTTTCCTTTTCCTTTTCCTTTTCCTTTTCCTTTTCCTTTTCCTTTTCCTTTTCCTTTTCCTTTTCCTTTTCCTTTTCCTTTTCCTTTTCCTTTTCCTTTTCCTTTTCCTTTTCCTTTTTTCTTTTCTTTTCTTTTCTTTTCTTTTCTTTTCTTTTCTTTTCTTTTCTTTTCTTTTCTTTTCTTTTCTTTTCTTTTCTTTTCTTTTCTTTTCTTTTCTTTTCTTTTCTTTTCTTTTCTTTTCTTTTCTTTTCTTTTCTTTTCTTTTCTTTTCTTTTCTTTTCTTTTCTTTCTTTTCTTTTTCTTTCCTCCCTCCCTCCCTCCCTTCCTCCCTTCCTTCCTTCCTGCCTTCCTGCCTTCCTGCCTTCCCTCCCTCTCTTTCTCTCTTCCTCTCTTCCTCTCTTCTCTTTCTCTCTTCTCTTTCTCTCTTTTTGCTTTACATTCAAAATAATCTGTAGATAATTCAAATCCCTTTTTAAGGGTGTTTTGAGATCCAATTTTACTCCAAAAAAATGCTGATGTTATGATATGTTCTAAAAATAGCTCATAGCTCATACTTGTTTTCAAAACAGGTGTAGGTAGTTTGAATTACTGTATAGTTTTCCTGAAAGGTGATTTTGACATCTTTAAGTAGTCCCGCCAACCATTTCTCCTATAATGGATTTTTTTTCAGTTACCAAAATATTTCTGTATCTTTTTCATTAATTAATTTATATAATCTTATATTATTGTTTATATGTGTAAAAATTATGTTCATATATGTTTAAAAAATTTCAATGAGTCCTATTTTCTGTAGTTTCTTCTTAGATAACTGTTCATCCTCTTTTGCTGAAATAGCCTGTGTGTAGCTGTATGTTGAAAATCTCTGATGTTTCCAGTTCAACAGTTAGATCATTATCTACAGCTAAATAAGGAGACAGAAATTCACTTTATTCCTTAGTAAAACAATATTAGAAGATAAAGGAAATTAAATCTAAGTTTATCTAAATCATATTATACATATTGAAGTTAGTCTAGATTTGGAGTGCTGTTTTTACAAGTCTATAAATCGTGAGATCAAGGTGGGTGGCAAATACTTGGATTCTGGGACCTAAATATTTGTTCAGTTGCCAACAGTCCATGCTTAAACTTGATTAATATCCCGCAATCAGAAACCTTAACTCTCAGAGTTTTCCTTAGCTATATTATACATATATAGTCATGTGGACATATAATGCATAAACTATGCTTAGACTCGTTAGTTCTGCTAGGAAATGATCATGTCACAACTTTTCTGCTCAATATTTTTAGCAACACTGTGTAAATACAGTTTTCCCAATTCACTTTTTATTCATGTTCCAAAGTCTATTTTTCTTCTTGCACATGGTGTACTTATCTGTACACAG
This sequence comes from Lagopus muta, assembly GCF_023343835.1. Classification (NCBI taxonomy): domain Eukaryota; kingdom Metazoa; phylum Chordata; class Aves; order Galliformes; family Phasianidae; genus Lagopus; species Lagopus muta. The sequence continues at coordinate 39,256,189 of NC_064472.1, read as the reverse complement.
CTAGTATAAGTCACGTTTTGGGCTTTAAACAGTAGCGATGGAAAGTGTTCTTACAATGCTTACATAGCATTAATCAGAAAGATGCCAACATGCTAAACTTTTTTGAAAAATACTATTTACTCTGAAAATAGAGGTAGGGAAAGAGTTAATTTGAGAGGAATTTCTGAAAAATTGAGCAAGTTAAACTCAGAATTGGAAATTATTTTGAAGAAGTGCACAATTACAAATGAAAGCTTTATTTTGGCATTCATTGTTTCTACAGTAGATAATATTTTATATGCTTTTCCTCTGAATTTTTGTGTGGATACTTGATCTTGATTTGGAATTTTTTCTCCATCCTATTTTTCTTCTGTTTGTGTCTTAAGGTAAGCTCTGGAGAGTGTCATTTCTGATCGCAAGAAGTCTTTATTGAGTGAAATCTGTTATTATTTGTATAATCTCATGGAAATATTTTAATTTAAAATATTTGATTGCTGAATTTGGTTGAAATAAACTGTTTATCTTAGGACGTTTCTATCTACACTTTTTTCTGTTTCTGAAAACTGTAATACCTTAGAAAAGTAGATTTTTTTTTAATTTTTTTTTTTTAATGGTGGAGCCAGTAAGTTTCAGTTTAACCCAATGATGTGACTTCATGGACTTAAGGTGAAGAATGAAAATGACCAACTTCTTATTAGTCTTTCTGTTCTATAAAACCTCCCATTTTTGTCTTTGATCTTACACATTTTATCCATGCTGTTTTGGCTCAAATGGAGTTATCTGTGCTTCAATCGACAATGGACATATTGCAGTTGTGCCTGCTGACACTGAGAATAAAAATGCAGATATTTGTGTCTGTTTTAAGTCTCTCCAGATGAACTTCATTTTACAAAATGTTTTTCTCAGAAATGAAGTTCAGTAAAAAAAATGTTGGGGCATTACTTTGCTGATCTGTATGAGTTCTTTTTTTCTTCCACATTAATATGAACCAAGCCTCAGAAATAAATGAAATAACATTTTTTGCTTCTTCTCGTTTTTTTTTTTTTTTTTTTTTTTTTTTTTTTTTTTTTTTCTTTCTTTGTGTAGTTGTTGATTTTCTTGCATAGCAGAATCTCTTCTTATGCTAACCCTCCGTGACTTGCATGAGAAAAGTCTGTGCTTCATGAGGGAAGTCAGAATCTTTCTCACTAGTTCAGTACATCACTTTTCTTAAACATTTTTTTAAGTGAATGATTTCTTTATCCTGTCATGAGAAAATACACGTGTATTAATTGTGCTAAATTTCTCCAATATGAAAAAGAAGCTTATCACTCCTGTTATTTTGCTCATAATGTTCTGAAAGCTTGCCACTTTGTTGGTACTTGAAAGAATTGATCCTCTCTCAAAAACTACAATCATTGGAGCCGAAGATATGTGAGCATTGTAGATATTTAAATATTTTCCTGTTGTTTAAGGCAGTGTGATAGTGTCTGATCTTTGAAGATATTTTTCAGAAAAATTTCTCTACAAATGTGCTATAAGATATCAGTTTTACAGTATCTTGCATGATTCCTCTATTAATATGTATTCAATGCACCAAAAGAACTCAAACTTTTTTTCTTATCCCATTTATTAATGTTGCTGGAATTTTTCTTAATACCATTGGATCTGAATAGTATAAAAATCATCACACTGTCAACCCAGAAATATTTTTTTCATGTGTTCTTGTTTTCCATGGCTTCTCTGTCTTTTTCTTTGTTCTTTCCTGTTAAAGTGGTAGGTTGAGCAGAATTATTGTATCTGAAGGCAGTTTCAGAGGAGAGCCCCACATCAATTCCTATTCTGCAAAGAAGTGTGTGATACCTCAGTGAAGTAAGTAGAAACATTCTAGACTTCATCTTAGTGCAGTCAATTTTCTGCTGTATGCATTTCATTTTTATTTTTTTTTAAGCTGACATTAAGAATTACTCCATATCTGCACAATTTTTGAAATAACTTGGGCAATTTAGCATATGTTACTTTGTGTTATCAGTAGATGACTAGATAGTTTGGACACTGTCACACAGCAGTTTATGCAGCTTCTAAAAATCATAAACCTCTGTTGTATGCCTACGGTGCTTCAATCTGTAATGAACAACGATTTACTAAATAAGAAAGATTTTTTTGAGAAGTTTGTCTTAAGATGTACGATAGTTCTTGTAAATTAGTAATATAAAGACCCTTAATTTTACCCAGAATATATTTGAAACATTGTCAAGAAACTTATTTTATGGTTTTGTTTTTGAAGTCTTAAAGCAAAAGCATTATAATTCATTAATTAGCTGTGGCTAGTATTGCTCCCTGCTGCATTTAATCCCTTTTCTAGAGACAAAACGCTCAGGTCTGCAGTAGTCATAGCACGCCCTTAACAGCTAACCCTCTGTTAGGGTATGTACACCTATGTACTATATTGCAAGTGTACTTTGCTTAAACAATCAATATGATGTTATAAGAATTAGAATGTTAGAAAATATAATTCATTCTAATACAGTAACTATCACTGTTCAACAGTGCTTCTCACTTTCAGTGCCTCACCTTCTATAACACATCATCTGGCTCTTTGATCTCTTTCATCTTTCTTTTCCTTTTGTAATTTTATATTGCTGCTTCACAAATCTCCATGAAAGTGCTGCCACAATTACTTTGACATCTTGAGATATAATTGTATGTTTTACATTTCATGGCTTATTTTGGTCATAGTAAGTCGGCTCACATAACCTTGATCTGACTTCTTTGTGCTTATTTAACTGGTCTTAATTTGTATAGATTTATTACTTGTAATGACATCTTATGTAGCATTGTTTTCCCATAATCACTTAACCCTATGTAGTCTTGATAGTTACTGTATAAATTTCAGTGTGCAATTCTCGGTATGCTACCTAGCAAGTAGCAGATCAGATTGTATGTAGAGCTTCCTTGTACTCTGGACTACTTTTTATTTTGTATTAAGTCTGTACAACTTCTCTGACTACACAAGTAACTATATATCACTCTTTTAGTATTTAAATATATGTGGCAGATGTGGGCTATTTGATCTGAAGGTGCGATAGCAATACCACTCCATGTAAGACAGTCTTTGTATGTATGTATGGAATTAGAAGGCTATGATCTGGCAGAAATGTCATTGCCAAAGAAGAGAAAGCAAGAGAAGCTTTGGGCTTAATAAGGCATTTGGTAGGGATGGGAAAACAAACAAACAAACAAACAACAACAACAACAAAAAAAACAACCCAAACCTATATATGTATATATTTTACATTCCTAAATCCAAAGACACTGTTGTTGAAGGTGAGACATTTCATCTGCCCATAGTATCCTTCACTGGGAAGAGACACTGCTTGCTTAGTAAAATCCACTTATATACTTACTAAAGAGTTTTGCCTTTTAAAAAAGCAAAAGCAAATGCTGACAATTCTGAGCTCATTTTTACTTGGTTCAGATGAAATTGCTGCAGAAACTCAGAACTAGGGTTTTACTTCTAACTGGTTAAGGTTTTCTCCCTGTGATAACTGGATCAAAGGTAGGGAAGCATTTCCCTAACTTTGCATTTGTTTTTGTAGAGCAGAAAGTGAATATGAGAAAGTGAATATGTGAAAATGAGAAGGTATAAAGTCAGAGAACTTGTACATGAGGTAGTTCTTTCAGCATGCTATTTTAAAGCTCCTGAATATGTGCCTCTTTCTTCAGAAGCACGAAGCTGTGCTCAAGCCTCTCTTCTCCCATGCTCAAACATTCACATGAATTCACATGAATATAGCTTGATATAACAAGTTCTATTCACATAGAATTTGATATGGCTGCACTTCAAATTGAATCATAATACCACTATTAACTAGAATTCCAATGTATTAAATATTCCAATTTTCATGCATGTGTCCATGGTAAATATAATAGCTATTAAACATAAAGAACTAGCAAAAAAAAAAAAAAAAAAAAAAAGAGAGTGGAGCTTTATGGTGTTCTGTTTACTTTTTTTATTTTTCTGTGAATACAAATCTTCAGAATTTTGAAGATCAAGATGGTTTATTATGATGAATTAATCTGATTTTATGTATAGTGCAAGATGTATAATGTTAAAGTCAATACAATCTTACAGGGTAACACACTATTTTAAATCTATGTGTCCATACCTGTTGCAAATAATCATAATAGCGAAGACAAATGCCTTTCAGCTATGTGGACAAAAAATCAGTTACTCTTTTAGTATATTGTGCATTTTGAATCAACACATTCTTCATATGATGTACACCTTTTTGAATCTCATCTCAGGTCTTAATATTCCCTTCTATGTGAAATATGAATAGTAGATGCTTTGCTTTGGGATCAACTTTTTTCTGCTTCATGAGGTAAAATAATAAGAGGAGGAAGTAAACATAGATAACCAAACATGAATAATTTAATATAGTATTTTGTCAGGGTGGTGGTGTTTGCTTTCCGTACCATGTAACAATCTGTACATGACAATTGCATTATTTGAATACTGGGCTTTAGGTCTAGCTTTGTTAAAGAGTGCAACAGCCAGCCAATGAAAGTTTACTTTAAAATACTGTTTTTAGTCATTTATAAGCTGTTTCAATGACAGTTAAAACCTAAGAGGGAACTAATTATTGACTTTTTAAAAACATTCAGGTGGTGTTCTTTCTTTTACCGTGATACTCTTGATAACATATTTATAAGCTCTTGGTGATCTTTTGTTAATGAATTGCTGTTTCTACAGTTAGCGTCTTTGTAAAGGCTTGTTAACACATTTATAAGCCATTAATTATTAAATTATTTCTCTAATGCACCAGTTCTGCTTGCTGTATTTCTCCCATGCTGCATAAACTAAATTTTGTGCTACATTTTTATTTGAAAGCCTTGTTCTTCATGTTCATAATTCAGTAACTTTTCCTAGCCTTTTAATATAGAGAAAATACAAGCACAAATACAGTACAGATAATCTTCATTTTGTCATTTCAGACTCCTATTTTATTCAATGTTGTTGTATCTATACCTAAAGAAAGAAGCTTCTTATGAAGTTGTGATGAAGTAGTCTGTTATTCAAAGATTTAAAAGAGCTGCTCCTTTGCAGCCCACCTTACTAGACACATGACACATATGACACATGACAACCTTTCTTTTGCTACCTGGACTGAAATACTTTTATTTCCTTCCAAGTTCCTATGTGATTAAACTTTGCCTACTGTTAATTTTTTTTTTTTTACTTTCCACCTGCTCTTATTTTTTCTTTATTCAACACAAGAATGGGACATGCAAGCTTTTTTCAATATGCTTGTCTCACTTTCACAACATGTTCCATATGGCACCACTTGTCTTCAGCCCACTTCTTGAAGGATTCTGTCAACTGTTCGCACTCCTCTTTTCAAATGACTCACGAAGGCATACAACCTGAGAAAAGGGAATGAAGAAATTTTGGCCTACTTATCTAGGAAGTAGATGCATGTCTATATGCATAGATACTTATTAGTCATGAGGCTAACAAGAAGCATCCTTAACTTTTACCCTTTTTTTTCAACTCACAATTCATTCGTTTCCCTCCCACTTCCTTATGAATATACTGTCTCATTAGACTGTAACATTTTTGAATCAGAGTTACCTTTTTATATTTTTATGAAAGCCTCTGAACATCACATTTATACAGTGGCGAAGTGCTTTGCAATTCATGAGTCTCTGATATTTTAAAGCTAAATATTTAGTTGTGATCCTTAAAGGGCTTTTGTTTTCAGTGATGTGAACAAGGTGTTAAAACTTAAAGATTAGAATAATTTAATTTTTACACTTCAGAAGTGCAGAAAAAATTTTAATACTTTTAGCTATAGTAATTTTAATAAATGAATTCCAGTGACAAAAGATGTGTCACATGAAAGTCAGTATTTCATCCTTCTCACTGAAGTATGGTTGTGCATTCTTACCTTGTAAAACTGGAAAGTCATACTACTGAAACTTGCTAGATATCTTGATCTAGTGCTTGAAATGTGTGGAAAATCTTCCAATGGTTTCTGTGGGTGTTCAGTCAAGTTCTTCATGTTCTCCCGTATTTTTACTTCAATTTTTAGCACTTTGGCAAAATTTCAGAGCTGCAAGCCTCTTTTCAAGTTTAATGTAGTCTTTATAGACTTATATTCTTGAATTCTAAATATCCCTGCCTAACTGGAATCTGGACTTTTATTGTATTTATGAGAAAATAACCAAGTGGAAAAATTTTCCTATTTGTCTTCTCCAGTTCTTTTATATGCAACATAATTTTTCTATGCTTCCTCTATGTCCGAATCCTTAATTACTGCTCATGAGTTTGTATTTATGGTTTGAGAACAGGCTAGTGAAAGTTCTGCAGAGAAATCAGATCAATAAGAAACAAAAATCTGACCTTAACCTGATGTTAGGCTAGTGAGGCTTATGGTGCTGGTAAAAGAAACTTCCTTAATTGGCTTTGTTTTTTGCAGTACTAATTAACCTGCTGTTCAGTAGGAATTTATGTACAGTGCCAGGCTGAATGGAGTGGCAGAGTACCCACATGGATGTTCAAAACCAGGCTGTTCTAGTCTATATTCAGCAAAAGGAAAGAGTTGATTATAATAAATTTCCTTAAGAGGAGAAAACTAGGGTAAAATTAGGAAGGGCAGCAGATAAATAGTGTGTGGCTGAATATTTAAATTAGGAAAGAAAGGGTACAAATGTAGTATTTAAAGATATAAGACACCATCAGTTTATTCTCTTCTATTTTCAAGTATTTCAGAACCTGTTGAGTGTCAGATAGGAGGTCACACACATAAAAAAAACCAAAATCCTAGTAAAAATAGCACATCAAAGCTGTCAAACACTTTGGCTCTTTGGCTGTGTTGAAAGGTCACCCTACTGTCTTTCAGAAATCTTTTTCAGAGAGCAATAGTAGTTTTATCAGTTGAACAAGGCCCTCTTGTCAGTGATTGACAAGGTTTTCCCCTCCAGATTTCTGCCATAACCATGAATAACAACTTGAGACTTGCAGACAAGTGCTTGTGATAAAAATTCAACAGGACTTGGAAAATCTGAAAATTCACTCATGGGTCTTATGTGGTAGATATAAGCTATCACTGCAGTTGGTAGAAAAATTCACAGCCTGGAGATTCAAAATACTTTGATCAAAATCTTTTTTATTCCTTCCACAATAGACAGCTGTAAGTGTATTTAATGCTGAAGGTTTTTTTTGTTTTTTTTGTTTTGTTTTGTTTTGTTTTGTTTTTCAAAATTAGAATGGCATTCTAAGAATATATAGTTACCCAAGTATATGGTTTTGTTACCATGTGATCAGATGTGGTACTTGGGGTGTGATAGGTTGCACTTCCACTTTTTCCTTGTCTTACCTTTTCTATCTCTGACTTTCCAGTTTTTATTACTCTCAGTTTCACATGTGGTTAAAATGGTGGTGAAGGTCAGATAAAAAAAGAACCAAGTAAAATTCCCAGTTTGTAGAATGATCAGCTGATTCAAAAGCCTTTCTCATTCTTTTGCTGCAAAGATAGAGAAACAATTTGTTATTCAAATAAGGTACAAATTAATTACACTAGAAACTCAAGTTTTAAACAAAGGGCATGAAAAATCTAGAAAAGTCAGATAAATGATGGTCCTTTGAAATCTGGAAATTTGCAGAAAAACCTGCGATGCATGGCTTGGGGTCTGATAACACCTTTTTCTGCATGTATCTTCAGCCACTTCAAAACATCATCGTAATCATTGGTTTCTGTGGTCATTCAGTGGTCACAGTGCCATTTCTAGAGGACAAAGATGTGCTCAATCAAATCCCTCAGAGGTTTTGTCACTGATTAAAACTAGAGAAGTGCTTTCCTAAATAAACTAGAGGCTGAACTAATGTCTTCACATGTAGGTTATTTAGCAGATCCATGTTGAAACATACTTGTAGGACAATGTTCTGAAAGCCTGCACCATTACATATTTCATTGTATCAATTCTGCAAATAATTCAATGAAATCAATATCTAGGAATTCAGTTCAATAGCTTTCTAGACAAATAAGTTCACTGTACGAACTAACTTATAGCTAGAATTCAAACATCTTCAGCTCATCACCTAATGTATTTATTGTTCAACAAATTGCAGAAAGCAAGCTGTTCTTACTGCACTACAGCTATAAGATTATATAATTTGACATACTGTATATGGATATTCCATACTTATTTTTAAAAGTGTATGGAAATAATATTTTTCCTCTTACTGGTTTCTCTAACTTCCCTAGGCAGGATCTTTGAAAAACATAGGTAAAGTATGAGTAGTGCTGATGGTGAATGTAACAAAATCCCATAAGGGTAATTCCTGAGTAACTAGATTCTGACCTTGCTAAGTAAAGGAGCAAAAATATGGTATCTCAAAGTTAAGACCTGAGACCCAGTTGCAAAGTTGAGAGACTTCTGATGTTTGATATTTCCATGATCCTCCAGTCTCTAACCAACCTGAATAACTTGCAAGATTCAAAGAGCACACAGCTCACTATCTTTATGTGTATTCAGTGATCTTTTTCCCCCGGTTGTCGCTGTTGTTTTTTTTTACAGGACTGAACCTGCAATGATCTCTGCTCTTAGCAGCCACATAGAGATTAACCTTTATTTTAATCTTGCATTGCTCTCATCATTCATTGCAGTTTGGAGATCTTGAACCAAGGCTCTTAATGACCTTTTTTGTTGTTGTTGTTATTGTTTTGGTTTGTTTATTTGTTTGTTTTTAGGAAAGCACTCAACAGCAAGGCACTTCTCTAACCACAAACCACCTGTCTTTTTCAAATCTATGAAATCCTTTTCTAGGATTAGTAACTTTTAATATAACTCATTTATTCATTTATTTATGTGTCTAGATAATTATTTAGTTTGGAATCTGTATTTACTTACATGCTACAAATGAAATTTGCGTAACTGTTAGCTTATACTCAAGCTTACAAGAGAGGATTTTAATGACAGGATGAGCAGGAACAGAGGCTGGTCAGATGAGCTTGAATGAGTACAGAAAATATTTTTACTGGGAAGAGAATCACTACATTTGATAGAGGAACATGAAAGGCACTTTCATGTCTCCAAGGTAATTCATACGAATGTCATGAAAGAAGGAATCTTAGCTTTTGTCACCAATTGCTAAAGTTTTACATTTTTCCTGTGACAGATGCAGTGGAATTTAGACAGACAAAGGGAACAAAAATATTCTCAATGTGATTAGATACATCCGCAAGTTTGCAACAGAGTAAGCAGATAATGAATATTAAAGTGAAGGATATTAATGAGATATAATCTTCCACATAAAAACTCACTGATGTTTTGCATATTTTTGGTTGCATACATGACAGACTCCATGAAGTGTGCAAAGGCTCCAGTTGCTACAGTGCTACTACTGCACAGCAGTCAGTTCCAGAAGTCAACATATTTCTTCCAGTAGACCATGACTATGGAATCCAGTTATGGATTCCTTTAGCTATTTTCCTTTATTGACATAACAGGTTGGTGGATGTTTAGAGAAGCAAAGAGAGGAACCTGCTGAGGATAAGGAAATTTTCAAATGATTCTTTGAGTCAATTTTTATACATTTTTTTTTCATATTGTTCTGAGCCAGAGCCTCCTTGTACCCTTACATAAATGTCATACTTTAAACAACTCCATTGAGTTTTAACTCTAACAACATTCAGATACCTTCTTGATGTTTGTATCTCAGGCTCCAGTGACTATTAGTCATCTTTTTTCTGCTGTTTTCAAGCACTGATATTGTAGATCCTATGTATTGATACCTTTTTTTACCTGCCTTTCAGTTTTGAAGAGCATGATCTTTCTGCTTGATTGTCCATTTTATTTGGAGTTCAGTTGTCCTCCCAATAAATCAGAGATGAAGTCCATGTCAAAATTTCTGAGCAACTGAAATTATTTCATTATGCATTTCAATTAGAAAAACATGACCAAGATAAAGGCTTTCCAACCACTCTGCTTCATTTCATTTCAGCATTGAGTTTTGCTGCAGAACCAGCTACTACCTCGTAGCATCATGTATCTATTTTCTGACAAACATGGGATTTAAACATTGATCAGTTGGAATTGATGAGTTCAGTGGCTAAGATCCTTCATGTCTGGGAAATATGTTTGGCATCTTCCAGAATTATTTATGACTTCAGTTGCCTTCTGTTTACCAATTGTTCTTGATTAAAAATAATCATGACTCTAAGCTTAGTGTGGGAAATCTAATGCTAATTCAAAAAAAATAGACAAATGATGAATTTTAAATATCTAATAACCGCTAAAATAAACCTGGTGGTTTGCCATGTCAGTGGAAATAGATTGTTATTAATTCACAGTAATTGGTGAATTATTATATCATATATAGGTGAAATAGTCACAAAAAATAGAATAAATTCTAGGCCACACTATGAGATTCATCACTGTTTCTATTAATCAGCAGAGTGAATTGTCTACCCAGACAATTTTAAGAGCGGCCAGTCATTTTAGAATGTTTGCTTTTCAACATCAGAAGAAACAGTGAATTCTTCAAATTTTATCTAAAAACTCTTAGTGCTCATATGTAAGTGCAGACAACATATTCTAAGTTGTAGACAAAGCATAAGTCTTGCTATATCCTGTAATAGCTTCATACTCTGGGAACTTCATACTTCTTTCAGTGAGTAAAACTATTTTAAGCAATACAGTAAAAATACTGGGCTCAGAAATCTCAGCTCCCAATGAAATGTGTGTTAAATGTATTTATGAAGTACATGGAAACCATAGGTTCTGCTTTTCTCGTAAAAATGACAAGAAATGTATCTTTTTATTTTTTTAATGTTAAATTTTCATGGCCACACTGGTTTTTCATATCATCTCCCAATAAACCTTCAGAAATCCATTCTGTCCCTGCACTTCCAAGACCAATTGGCTGATAGACAGAGCCCTGTGAAAGCTAGAGATAAATTAGTAGTACAGAAAATGCTCTAGGACCATGCCTGGCTGCTCTTGAAATCCTACTGAAGGCTGAATTATTTGTATTAAGATAGGCCAACATTCAAGCCTCTATGAGTCAATTCTTTGTAACAGTTGCCAATATTTTTATACCTGAGAGAGCAGCTTCATTCTTTATTATTGCTCAGGAATCAATACTCCCATTGCCCTCACAAAATGCTATACAAGCATTATTGGCATTTCACTTGGCAGTGAAGGGTATCAACATCAATCTCGCCAACTGCACACTTCACTAACCCTGTTCCACCTCTCCTGTGAATTTGTATTCTGTTTGCACCATGTTTTCCTGCTCAGTCTGAATGGGAATCCTTAGCAGAGCCCTGATACTTGTAGAGACTAAAAGATGAAAAGACATTACTGATAGAAGTAGTTTTCTTAGCATGTACACGTGTGTGTTTTGCAGGACTTACATGGAAGTTCTGAATGTGTCTGAACTCTGATTAAAATTAAAAACCAAACCAACAAGAAATACAAAAAACTCATAACAAAATAAATGAGCAGAAAACACTGCTTCTTACGCCAGTGTGGTAGAGCTCTTAAAAAGAAAGAAAACTAGATCAAATTGTAGATATTTTTCCAAAGAGATACCATTGATTACAGGGTGTTTTTTTCAGAGCTTATGAAATCCTTTGAAATCCTGATTATCAAATACATGTTGGGAATAAGTGATATATTGCTAAATAAACTAACATTTTATGCTGGTTTAAAGGAAAGGATTTTTGGAACAGCAGCCACATTTTGCTCTATCTGTGTACAGCTGCAACCATTTGATATGCTAGCTCAGTCACAAATATTTGCATTGAGCATGTAAATTCATCTTTAAATATGCAATTTCTAGGTAGTTTAAAGTGGGAATTGTTCAAAGAATCCTTTCTTCTGCAGAGCTTTGTATCACTGCGGAGCATAATAGAAGGTATGCTTTGTTCAAATAACACTACAGTCATGTCAGTTAGAGTACCATTAATAAAGTAATAAACCCATCAGTGTATAAGCTCTAAAACTAGAAAAACGTGCTATTCTTCTGCTTGCTTCTCACATTCTGATGTTGAATCTGTGTGTGTTTCCCTCTATTTTATGGTTATGGCACATCATATCTTAAGGTAAGTGTCTAATAAAAAAAAAACAATAATGTGAATTATTTTTATTCCAAAGTACTGGGATACATTTGCATATGTTTATGTGTGGGAAACTGGGTGAATGTGAGGCTATAAGACATCAAAATAATATGACCATTTTAATTATATTCAGGATTTTTCAGGTTTTAATTTTATGATATGCAAAGCTATTAGTTTCTTATGATATTGAAAAGTTTGATTTCTTGTGTATTGTTCGCTGTACTTTCCTGACATCAGCACATGTCAAGGGAGCAGTACTTTCCCAGTCCTGTTTTTCCATCCAGTCTGACCTGGTTCCATCTGATTATACTTTGGAAATCTATGGAACAGGAATTGAAAATACCTTTAAAATGTTTCAGTTGTGTATTTTATTTGGGTATAAAATTGCTTACTCGCTGAGCTTTTATTTGATGTTAGTTTAGCCTACATTCAGGCATCTTCTGTGGCACAGTTCTTAGCTACATTAAACACTGCAATGCTCCAATAGGCTGTTTCTCATTATTTATAAGGAAGAGATATGGTAAACCAAGATCTGTGCTTCACCATCCCTAGAAAACTCCTCCTAGAAAGTGAGACAGAGATATAAAAACATGTTCCTGACAGGAATAATTCTGTAGGATGCAGAAAGAAAGATGGAGGAAAGTCATAGACAGGAAGATTCCTCTCTGATTATGATACCATTCATTTAAACTGCTAAGATGTACTACCACTGTTCAAGTAAACAATGGAAGGATGGAAAAGGCAGAGGAACTGTAAACATCTGTCAGTATAACTCAGGAACAGAAATAACAAGCAAGGCACAAGGAAAATATTAGGAGATTAAATCTGGCAGACTACATATTTTCCATGAGTTATAATTGTACTAATATTATTATTATTAAAAATCCATGCTTGATATGAAAATAATAATTTTTAACATGTAAAACAACATGGTGACAGTTACTATTAATTTTCTCAGTCTCTCCTGAGTCTGTATTAACAATGGCAGTGTCCTGCTTATTTTGGAGGGAAACTCTTATTTCTTTCAAACCACTTACATCTAAATGCAGACAGCTGAAAAATGAAATGTAGTATCAGGCATAAAACCTTTTTTTTGAATGTGCAGAAGCTTGAGATGGCTTTTAATCTCACTCTAAAGATCTTTATCCTTCTCTGTTTCTAGGACATTGAATCAATCAGTGGGTGTTTTTAGGTAAATGACTCATCCCATCCTCCAAAAACCTGAGGATGCCCCAAATACATCTTGGCTTCTAGGACCCAAGATGTTGTTGAATTTCAACAGATTTGTCAAGTGGTTGTAAAAGAGCAGTGCTTGCCAGATACATTTCATAGAATCATAGAAGGTTGGAAAAGATCTAAAAGATCATCCAGTCCAACCGTTCACCTATTCCCAGTAGCTCCCACTAAACCATGTCCCTCAACACAACATCCAGCCTTTCCTTGAACACCCCCAGGCTCGGTGACTCCACCACCTCCCTGGGCAGTCCATTCCAGTGCCTGACCACCCTTTCTGAAAAGTAATACTTCCTCATGTCCAGCCTGAATCTCCCCTGCCGTAGCTTGAAGCCGTTCCCTCTGGTCCTATCACTAATGACACGAGAGAAGAGGCCGACCCCCAGCTCATTACAACCTCCCTTCAGGAAGTTATAGAGAGCAATGAGGTCTCCCCTGAGCCTCCTCTTCTCCAGGCTGAACATTCCCAGCTCCTTCAGCCTCTCCTCATATGGCCTGTGTTCCAGACCCCTCACCAGCTTTGTTGCCCTCCTTTGAACACGTCCCACGGCCTCAATGTCTTTCTTGCAGTGAGGGGTCCAAAACTGAACACAGTTCTTGAGGTGCGTGTTATTCACTCACTAGTGCTGAATATAGGGGAGCAATCACCTCTCTGCTCCTGCTTGCAACACTGTTTCCGATGCAAGCCAGGATGCCATTGGCCTTCTTGGCCACCTGGGCACACTGTCGGCTCATATTCAGCCGAGCATCAATCAATACCCCCAGGTCCATTTCCTCTACGCAGTCCTCCAGCCACACTGCCCCTAGCCTTTAGCGTCGCCTGGGGTTGTTGCAGCCGAAGTGCAGGACCCGGCATTTGGCCTTGTTGAACCTCATCCCATTGGCTTCAGCCCAGCTCTCCAGCCTGTCCAGATCCCTCTGTAGGGCCTCGCTACCCCCAGGCAGATCCACACTTCCAGCCAATTTGGTGTCATCTGCGAATTTACTGAGGGTGCACTCGATGCCCTCATCCAGGTCATCAATAAAGATATTGAAGAGGACAGGCCCCAGCACCAACCCCTGGGGAACACCGCTCACGACTGGTTGCCAGCTGTATTTAACTCCATTCACCACCACTCTCTGTGCCCAGCTCTCCAGCCAGCTCCTGACCCAGCCAAGAGTGTACCCATCCAAGCCTCTGGCTGCCAGCTTCTGCAGGAGAATGCTGTGGGAGACAGTGTCAAAGGCTTTGCTGAAGTCTAGATAGACCACATCAACAGCCTTTCCTTCATCCACCAGATGGGTCACTAGATCATAGAAGGAGATCAGGCTGGTCAAACAGGACCTGCCCTTCATGAACCCATGCTGGCTAGGCCTGATCCCCTGGTCATCCTGCACATGCCGCCTGATCTCCCTCAAGACAATCTGCTCCATAACCTTCCGTGGCACTGAGATCAGGCTAACAGGCCTGTAGTTCCCCGGATCCTCCTTACGGCGTTTCTTGTAAATGGGAGTCACACTGGCAAGCCTCCAGCCTTCTGGGACCTCACCAGTCAACAAGGAGCTCTCTGACCAGCTGCATCAAGAAGTTGTCCTCTATGCATTCCAGAAACCTCCTAGACTGCTTCTTCTGTGCTGTGCTGTACTCCCAGCATATGTCAGGGAAGTTAAAGTCCCCCACGAGGACAAGGGCTGGTGACTGTGCAGCTCATGCCAGCTGCTTATAGAATACCTCGTCTGTCTCTTCATCCTGATTTGGAGGTCTATAACAGACGCCCACCAGCATGCTTGTCTTGTCAGCCCTTTCTCTGATCTTTACCCAAAGGGATTCAATGTTATTGTCCTCAGTCATAATCTCAGTAGCATAAAAGCATCCCCTAATGTAGAGAGCCACATCGCCACCCCACCTTCCTTGCCTATCCTTCCTGAAGAGTTTGTAGCCATCCATTGCAGCGCTCCAGTCATGGGAGCAATCCCACCACATTTCCATTATGGCAACTAGGTCATAGTTTGCCTACTGCAAAATGGCTTCCAACTCTTCTTGCTTGTTGACCATGCTGCGTGCATTAGTGTAGACGCACCTCAGCTGAGCCCCTCGCATCTCACCTAATCCCAATACCATTTCCCCAGGCTGATCTCTAGGAGGCCTGGCTTTATCCCCTTCCCCCTTCCTATCTAGTTTAAAGCTCTCTCTGCAAGTCCTGCCAGCTCCTGGGCAAGTATCCATCTCCCTTTTGGAGACAGGCAATTCCCATCAGCAGACCTCAGGCCAGGTGCCGAGTAGACCACCCCATGATCAAAGAACCCAAAAGTTTCGCACTTGCACCAGCCTCTCAGACATGCATTTATAAGATGGCTTTTCCTGGTCATCTCAGTGTTTGTCCCTGCCACCAAGGGAATACTGGCAAACACTACTTGTATGCCCACTCCATCAACTAACTTCCCCAGTCTCCAAAAATTATTTTTTATAATCCTCAGGCTTCAATCAGCGATCCCGTTGCTGCTGGCCTGAACTATCAATAAAGGGTAATAATCAGAGGGGCGGATAAGGCTGGGGAGTTTTCTAGAAATATCCCTGGCCTGGGCCGTGGGAAGGCAGCACACCTCCCTACGGGTAGGGTCAGGCCAACATATTGGACCCTCTGTTCCTCTCAGAAGAGATTCACCTACAACTATCACCCTCCTTTCTTTCTTGGAGGAGGCAGTCTTCAAACGTGGAGCTGACCGCCTCACCTTAGGCAAGCTTATTTATTATAGCCGTTCCCTGGCACTGCGGACAGAAATGACACTCCTCTTCATTATTCAGTGCATAAGACTTCTGGCAACAGTATTGGGATTGCATGTATGTAAAGCCATGTTTTAAGTAGTATAATTAGATTTATAAATATATGATTAAATTTAGTTGTTCCTACATATCCTAGTTGAAGTTCTTGGAACATAGAGCAATGGCAAATACTGGGACATTTATTTAGGCAGAAGATTTTAAACTCCATGACTTAGGCACTGAGGGGAGAAATATATAGAACAGACCATTTTCACATAAAAAGGAAAAGTTGGCAAGAATGGTTGTTGTTTGTCACCTTTCATGATTGCTACTGCTAAATGAATTGGAGATATGCTGGTCCGTTATGTTGCTATATATCCGATTCACATCTTATACAAGATGGGGCTCAATGTGGACCTATTTGCATGCTGTCATCTATACCTTTGTAACTATTTTCCAACATGAATGGATCATCCAGGTTTATAAATGCCTGACGTGTGGGGGCCACAGTGATGAGGCCAGTCTCTTTTCAGTGTTACGCGGAGACAGGACAAGGGGAAACGGACACAAGCCAATGTCATTCCAGGGTGCATTAAAAAGAGCATGGCCAGCAGGTCGAGGGAGGTGATCCTCCCCCTCTACTCTGTCCTGGTAGGGCCTCATCTGGAGTACTGTGTCAAATTCTGGGCTCCCCAGTACAAAAAAGACAGGGATCTCTTGGAAAGAGTCCAGCGGAGGGCCACAAAGATGGTGAAGGGCCTGGAGCATCTCTCCTATGAAGAAAGGCTGAGTGAACTGGGTCTGTTTAGCCTTGAGAAAAGAAGACTGAGAGAGGATCTAATCCAGGTTCATAAATATCTGAGGTGTGGGGGCCACAGTGATGAGGCCAGTCTCTTTTCAGTGTTACGCGGAGACAGGACAAGGGGAAACGGACACAAGCTGCAGCATAGGAAGTTCCGCACAAATGTGGGCAAGAACTTCTTTACGGTGAGGGTGACGGAGCACTGGAACAGGCTGCCCAGGGGGGTTGTGGAGTTTCCTTGTCTGGAGATATTCAAGTCTCGCCTGGACGCCTACCTGTGTGACCTGGTGTAGGGAACCTGCTTTGGCAGGGGGGTTGGTCTCGATGATCTCTAGAGGTCCCTTCCAACCCCTACAGTTCTGTGATTCTGTGATATTGCAGTCTATCCATGAGCGTGTGCCATCGTGACGTGATTTGTCGCTCACACCGCACAAAAGGCCCAGGAGAAGGGTTTATGGGTGCCACAGCCACAGCGGGTGCAGAGAGCACCGGCTCTCGTACGGCACGGTGTGCGTAGGGTGTGTGCGTGAAGGATGAACCTCGGAAAGGACAGACACTGGGAACAGCGCGTGCTTCTGTGTTCTAATATTTATTGGAAACGCGTAAGCCCCGCTAGTGGCGACGGGGGCGCCGCCTCTTGCAGGGCGGAGGAGCGCGCTGGGCGCTGCCGGCCCTCCTCTTCGTGGGGCGCCGGGACCCCTCAGCCGAGCGCTTCCTGCGCCGGCCGCGAGCGGAGGGGCCGCGGCTGCGACTGCGGCGCTGACCAGAGGGACCGGCTTCTTCGGGGCCCGGCTCCTCGCCAGGACCTGTGCCGAGGGCCCCGCTGGACGTGCCGGGGAGCTCCTCTGCGTCGGGACGCGCGGAGCTGCCGGAGGGCACGGCGCTGCGATCGACGGCGTCTTGCGGGGAGGCGGCGGGACCGGACGGGGCCGCGGGGCCGTCCTGCTGCTCCTGGGCAGCGCTGGGATCTTCGACGCCCAGCAGCCTGCGGGCCCCCTGGCCGCACCGGCTCTCGATAGCGGTGATGAGGCCGTCGATGAGCGGCGCGGAGCTGGGTCCCAGGGCGTGCTCTGTGCACTCCACCAGGACGTCCCGGTCCGGCCCCACCTGGCACAGGAATGCCAGGATCATGCCTTTGAGCCAGTTGATCTTCCACCAACGCAGCTCCCCGTTGCGGCGCAATTCTTCCTCCAGCCAGGGCAGCACCGGGTCCAGGATGTCTCTTCGGTCCCTGAAAAGTGCCGCCCACTGCTCCGGCAGGAGGCCGCCCACTCGCTCCGGCTCCTCGGCCGTGGGCTCAGGGGACGGCGGTGGAAGGGGTGGCAGAAGTTCCTCCCCGCCGTCAGGGTCAGTGGCAGCGGTGGCGCCGAAGCCGGCGGGCACCGGCAGTGCGGGCGGGGAGACGATGCAGTCCACGAACTGATTGTCTCCCCGCACAGAGACCCGGATGGTCTGCATGGCCGAGCGGCAGAGCGGGCAGCTGTCCCTCAGCCTCGCCCACCGCTGGATGCAGCCAAGGCAGAAAGTGTGATTGCATGGAATCACACAGGCCGTGTCCCGCCGCACGTCGCGGCACACAGGACACGTCCATGCCTCTTCTGCAGCCATGGTCTTGTCGCTGCAGGGGCTGGGAGAACCGAGGATGACCAGCTGTTCTCCCTCAACGCAGCCGCAGAGGTGCTGTCTGCCCTGCAAGAGGAAGGAAGGTCACAGTCACTCGCTGTGCCAGGGTGTGCGAGTCCTCTGCACAAAGCCCTCCCAAGGCCACGACTGGGCCTTCTCGTGCTCCCCGCTGGCACAGGGCCAGGCTCCCCACGGCTGCCCTGAGGGACCCAGGTGTCCCCGCACCACTCACCTCCGCTGCTGCGGGTGCGCTCCGTAGGGTCCCGGCTGCCTGCACGAGGCAGGGCCGGGGAAACAGACGCGATGCTGCGGGGTCAGGCACTGAGATGCTGCGAGCAGCCCCAGGCACGACCCAGCACAGCACAGCCAAAACCTTGCTCGACCTCCAAGCCTCGCAGAGCTGCTCAGCACGGTCCAGGAACGAGCCAGACTGAGCCAGGCGCGGCCGGCACCCCACTATGAGCAGTGAGGGCAAGGCTGTCACAATCCGTCACCCGGCGACGTCACAGCCTGTTGCTCGGTGACATCACAGACTCATCCCGATTGGCAAAGACCTCCAAGATCATCAAGTCCAAACTCTAACCTAGCACTTCCAAATCTACCACTGAACTGTGTCCCTAAAGACCACATCTCCACGTCCTTCAAGGTTGGGGACTCATTTTCTTACCTGTCCAGGAAGAAGAGACATAGTAAAATATGGTGGATACATAAACAGGATTTAGGTGGAAAAAAAAAAAAAAAAAAAAAAAAGCAGCTCTTGAGGTGTGATAAGAAGTGTGTTTTATCTTCAGCAAAAGGAAAAAAAAATGAACCAGGGACAGCTAGGCTTTGCAGAAATATGATAGACAATTCCATGGACTCTAGATGAAGTATGACGTCAATAGTACAAAGCCTTCAAAAGGGAAGATATTTTAGAAGTAGATGTTTGCTGAACTAGTGCAGCATTTTACAAGGCAAACATAAACTGAACTATATCTCACTTAGCTAATTAGTCAGCTCATGCTGATGAGTCCAACCTCCATTCTTCATACAAAAATATTATCTTTGTACAAACTGGGACAGATATATATATATATTAAAAAATTGCTTTACATTTTTTTTGGTAAGTGGCCATTGTTTAGATATTACTGCGATGTAGTTGATGAAGTCATACGACTGTATAGACAAGGCAGCTCACTTCAGGTTATAGCACCATGTTTAACTATTTGCTGTTTATCCAGACTATAAAAAGAAATCTGTTATTGGAGGATTTAAACAGGATAACTAGTAGAAGTTACTTATCAAAATACTGAAAAAGACAACCTAAAAATCAAAGAATAAAAGTAAGTTTAAAAAAATGCATTTTAATAAAGTAACTGTATTATAAGTATGTCTAACATTATTTTGGTATCTTTAGTCATTAATATTGTATTTCTGCTTTACCTTCTTAAAGGAATAAAAAGAAAGAAGTTTTCCCTGTAATCAAGTTGTCTTTCTTTCTAGATTTCTTATGAAATAGCTGTTTTATGCCTTAATAAAAGATGAAAAGTAAAATGGGAAAAGAGAGGGTAACAATCTTTAGAAAAACATTTTTTGGGGCTTAGTAAGAACTAATTTAATGTTCAGTGGAAAGAAGTGCATTTCATATGGATTCCTTCTGCTTTCAGGTGAGTTGTACTGGGGCTCTTTAAACTGATTGTGATGGCATGACATAGGAGAGAAACAGAGATAAGTTGTAATATATTTTGTAGCTCATCTTGTAACGATTTTGTGCAACGAGCATGATGAGGATGATAATCAACTTTTGTTTTTATGTTTTTATGTAGCTTATTGTAAAATAATTTAATTAAAATATGTCTTTATTGGCATTTTACTGTCTCTGCCTGCTCTTATTACTGCTTCAATTTCCTGAAAGGGAGATGTATGACATCCTGTAGGCATCAATGGTAGCTTTCAATAGTCAGTTCATGTTCTTTGAAATTATTTTCATTTCATGGAAAGAATTTATTGTGAGGAAATACAAGCAGTTATCTAATGTAGATCTGGGGGAAGAATCTTTTCTCTCAGGGCATTTTGATTATGTATTGAGACTTTTGTGGAAGCTGGGAATGGAGAAGTGTGTTTTATTGAATTTTTTTTTTTTTTTTTTTTTTTTTTTAAAGTAAGTTTAGTGCCAGGATGAAGACTGGAAGATCAGGCCATGGTAGATTTTATTCAGTTCACGGCCTTTTACATATATTTCAATATAATTTTGCCAATGAATTTCTATGAATTTCTCCCTAACCTTTTATTTTTCATTTGTTTAAGTTCTTCAAAGGATGACCCAATTCTATCAAACTCGTAATTCTTCTGTAATTTACTGGTCTTTCTCTTTAGACAGGGCTTTATCAGTTTCTAGACATCAGGCAGCTCTGGAAAATGCCATCAATGTTCATGCATGTGTATACTACAAAGGGCACATGAAATACACTGGTCTTAATGTCTTAGATCAAGAAGTGCTGGTGGGTCTGTCTCTTGCAAGTTTTTAGTATACCACTCAAATATCTCTAGTGTTCATCAGTTGATGAATGTTTGATTGTTTTGCTCTCGTTTTGAAGCCCCCAAAGCAAGAGAGACATGAAATTGTTGGAGCAGATCAGAGGTGGGCCACGAAGATGACCAAAGGGCTGGAGCACCTTCCCTAGGAGGACAGGCAGAGAGAACTGGGGCTGTTCGTCCTGGAGAAGAGAAGGCTCTGAGGAGACCTTGTTGCAGCCTTCCAGTACCTGAAGGGGGACTACAGGAAAGCTGAGTAGGGGCTCTTTATAAGAGCATGTAGAGGGTAAATGGTTTTAAACTGGAAGAGGATGGATATACAGTACATATGAGGAGGAAAGTATTTACTGTGAGGGTGGTGAGATGCTGGAATAAGAAGGGGACATTCACGGGCAAGCTATTTGGCGTCTCAGGCCAAGCTGGATGAGACTTTGAATGATTTGGTCTAGAGAGAGGTGTCCCTGTCTATATCAGGGGGGTTGGAACTAGATGATCTTAAAGATCCCTCCCTATCCAAAACATTCTACGACTTAGTACTGAGAACATTTTTCCAGTTCTGGCTCCTACCATGCAAGAGAAAAATGTAAGTACTGGAAGGGTTCCAGTGTAGAACCACAAAGATGATTCAGGAACTGTAGGATCTCTCTTGCAAGGAAAGGCTGTGAGGGTTGGGACTGTTTAGCTTAGAAAAGAGGAGACTCGGGTAGAATTTTATACATGTGGATGAAGGAGTGTGCAGTGAAGACAGAGCCAGTCTCTTCAGTAATGCCCAGTACCAAGCCAAGAGACAATGGGTACAAAAAAGAATACACTTCTTTTGTGTCTATAACTGAGCTCTGGCACAGGTTGCTCAGAGAATTTGTGGAGTCTCCCTCCTTGGAGATCTTCCAAAGCTGCCTGGAGACAGCTGGGAACAATCTCTACTAAGTGGCACTGCTTGAACACAGGATTGAACCAGATGACCTCCAGATGTTCTTTTCAACCTCAGTCATTCTGTGATTATTTTTGTGAAGAGCCATTTATATACTGGGGAAAACCATTTTCACAGAAAATATGTTAATTCTATGTGCAGCAATTTCTTCATGGAAGTAGGAAGACAGAGCTGATTTCATTAAATACTTTATGATTGTGACACAGAATGTGTAGATAATTATTTGTTAGTAGAAACATATGAGTTACATTTATACTTTTCTAAAATACCATTGTAATTTTTTTAAAGAATGTGTTGATTCTGGATGTGCGAAGATGTAGAAATCTGATAAAGAGAAGTCGGGGAAGCATACCACCAACTCTGTGCAAGATGGTTTATAACGTTTACATCATTTCTAAGTATTTTTCTCTTTTCATAAACTGGATACTCATAAGAGAAATAGAAGAGAATTTCTGAAAATCCAAGGCAAGTATTTAGTTAGTGTTTGCACACTGATATAGGTCATCAGAACTGCTAGGTCTGTTGGCACAAGTGACAATGACATGTGTAGCATAATTCAGAAAGGAATTTTCATATCAAACAGCACATTAAGCTTTTCTTCTGGCCCACCTTCCCTGAGTGTACTTGTGAAATTTTACAGCGTGCATACATGCAAGTGGGACACTGCAAAAGAAGAAATATTTTGTGAAGTTCCTGCTAGGCCTGTGCTAACTTTTCCCGTGATAAATTCCTGTTTCATGTTCTTGTCTTGCACTTAATCTAGCTAAGCTATAGTCACAGATGTTGAGGCCATTCTCCTTACTCTCACTCCAAAACTTTCCTATGAAGAGATTGTACAATTACTGTAAACTGGAGATTATATTGTCATATGAACAGATGGACATAAGATATTTCCCAAGTCAGACTGATGTAATATTTATAAGATGCTGCTGAAATGATCTGGGATGAATATGTAATGCTAGAGCTTCCAAGCCAGAAAAGCCAGTTCTTTGCTTCAAATGCATGTGACTCTAAAGTCTGGCTCATCTTCTCATCTCTCTTCACAAGGTCATGATGACTTACTTGTGTGGTGACCCTAATCATCATCATCCAAGTAGTACTGATCTCTTAGAGTCTCTATGCCAGTCATCTTCATAGAACATATGCTGTCACCACAAAGCCTTCTGTTAGAAAGCTTTACCTGAAAATAAGGCTATTAGCAGTTGGATTTAAATTCTGTCAGTCTGCTTTCCACTTCCCAATGCATATACTTTAATATAATGTATGATTATTACCACCAAGTATTAGCAACTTGAATACATTCCCAGAGGAAAGGAAAGTATGAATGAAAAAAGAAATTCTTTACTGTGTGATTTTTGTTTTGTTATGATTATTCAATGGTCTTTAGAAAGAGAAAACTGTACTGTCAGGCAGAAGCTACAAGGGAAAAAGCTGTTGATAAAAGTGCATCGGTGTCTCATAAAGGCAAAAATCGTTATATTTTCACCTCACAGACCATAAAAATATGGAAAGAAAGATAAATTCCTGGAGAATAAATTTCCCTTAATTCACACACCTTCTCTTCTCTTCTCTTCTCTTCTCTTCTCTTCTCTTCTCTTCTCTTCTCTTCTCTTCTCTTCTCTTCTCTTCTCTTCTCTTCTCTTCTCTTCTCTTCTCTTCTCTTCTCTTCTCTTCTCCTCCCCTCCCCTCCCCTCCCCTCCCCTCCCCTCCCCTCCCCTCCTCCTCATAGGTTTTGTATTTGGGCAAGAGGAATCCCCAGCATATACACAGACTGGGAGGAGCAATCCTTGGGAATAGCCCTGCAGAGAAGGATCTGGGGGTCCTGGTGGATGAAAAACTGAATGTGAGCTAGCAGTGTGCTCTTGCAGCTTGAAAAGCAAATGGTATCCTGGGCTCCACCAAAAGAGGGGTGGCCAGCAGGGACAGGGAGGTAATTGTTCCCCCTCTACTCTGCTCTTGTGAGGCCTCCTTTGGAGTATTGTGTCCAGGTCTGGGGCCTCCAGTACAAGAAAGACAGGGAGCTGTTGGAGAGGGTCCAGAAGAGAGCCACAAAGATGAACAGAGGGCTGGAGTATCTCCCCTATGAAGACAGGCTGAGTGAGATGGGCTTGTTCAGCCTGGAGAAGAGAGGGCTGCGGGGTGATCTAATTGCAGCCTTCCATGACCTAAAGGGAGCCTACAAACAGGAGAGGAGTCAACTGTTTGAAAGGCTAGATAGCAGCAGGACAAGGGGAAATGGCTTTAAGTTGTAGGAGGAAAGATTTAGGTTGGATGTCAGGGGTAAGTTCTTTACAGAGAGAGTGGTGAGGTGCTGGAACAGGCTGCCCAGAGAGGTTGTCGATGCCTCATCCCTGGAGACATTTAAAGCCAGATTGGATGGGGCTCTGGGCAGCTTGGTCTGGGATTAGATATTGACACTGGGAGCCCTGCTTGTGGTAGCAGCACACCCTTGAGGTCCCTTCCAACCCAAGCCATTCTATAATTCTATGATATGATGCATGAAAAAATTCTTCATAGTCCATCAATCAAAGTTTAACCAGTCCCTGAATTACAACTGCCTGCCTTATCAACTCCCCACCCCTTTCTAATTCTTCCACATGATGTCATAAGATATAGAATATCCCTTTAACTTGATGAGGTCAGCTGTTCTCATTCTGTCTTTTCTCTAATTCTTGTGCTCCTTCAAGCTCCAATTAATGGTGGGATAGAATGAGTACTCTGTTCACAAAGCAAAATTCTTTCCAACAGGCTGTCAGCAATAACAGGCAAGGTATTTGTGAGTAAAGAAACAGTCATGTACAGAAAGAAGAGCTGAACTTAACCAACTGGTGAATGGACACTCTGGCTATGCAGTACTCCTCCAGAAGTGGGTTAGGCCCAAGAGATGATCTCCCTTCAGTGGCTTGTCCTTACGTGAGCCCAGAGTGGTTCCGCCCAGGGTGGTTCCACCCAGGGTTCACCCCTTCTGGTCATGTGGAGAGTAAGGATGCAAACAATTTGCTTGTGCTCCTTGGGGCAGTCACACCCCTTCACCACATGCTCAATCACTGCTTCCAGCTGTGACCTAACAGTTCTACAATGAGAATCCGAAAAACTTAAACTTCCTTGGCTCTGTGCAGCACTGATCAGCAATAAGAAACATGATGCATCATCAACATTATTTTTTCTTCTAAGCCAAAACACAGCATCATACCAGACACTATAAAGAAAATATATCTACACTCTGCAGAAACCAGGACACGAACTTATTAGGCATGCATATGATTCCTAAAGAAATTAATGAGAATCAGTGGCTGAATCTTTAGCTCTTCTAATTTTATATTGAAACTTCTGATTTCTTAGGGCAAAAGACTTTTTATTACATATTTCACACAAAAAAGTCTTTTAACATGTAATAAGTTTTATGAAGATTTTACATTTTGCATACAGCTGACCTGCAGAAGAACTAGGTTTTGAATTCAGTGACCTTACTACATCCCACCCTCAGCCAAAAGAATAGTTCAATTCACAACCAAATATAAATTTCTGTGAACACCATATGTCAAATTTTGTAGTTCAGTTTTTGCTAGAAATATTCTAGCAAATCTGCCATGTAAACCCTTAGGAGGGGACAAATTGTAATGAGCTTCTCTTATGTTATCAGCAAAAAAGTAAGGCCAAGTAGTGATATCAGATTGTCAAAGTCATTGAGACAGTCTCTGCAAGATCTACATTTTACTTGGAACCTCCTAATCATAACATTTTTAATAGAAATCCAATAATATGTTTTTTGTTGTTGTTGTTTATTTTGTTTTGTTTTGTTTTGTTTTTGTTACAGTGACGTCTCCAGAAGATGACAAAATCCTTTGAAATACACAGAATACTTCTTGGATTCAGTTTAGGGCTTAGAGAACCAATGAGAAGCACATTATCTGTGTTATGCCTGGATTTGTCCCAAACACTTGCCAGATAAGACCACTAACAAGACAACAAAACAGAAGGCTGAAGACTTGGTTCAGAGAAAGGAGCCTGTATAGATAGGATGGCCTTCTTCTGTTCAGAACTCTCGTTTAGTGGTAGAAGTTTTGATTGCAAACTTGTTTACAGCAAACTTATTTATGGCAAACATGTTTGTTGTGGACTTATTGATGAACTTGTGATGAGAACCTAGTAAATCTAGTAGGAATAGAAGAGGAACTCTGAAATCCTGAGAAAATCTCTGAGGGGCTTTGAGACTTTGAAACTGCTGGATGAGCACTCATACAGATCAAGCATCGATCGCTGACCTGACCAATGCTGTAACCTGGACTGGTGATCTCTTCCTCTGCTCATCCTCTCTCTCTTCCCCTACCCCCTCCATCTCTTTTTTCCTTCTTTTTAACGTGTAAAATTAAGTAATGCAAGTCTTATTTCAATATAATTAATTCAATAAGTCACATAATTTAGCTGCACAGCTTAGGCCAATACAATTGTGATAGTGCCAATACTTTTAAAATAATTTTATAGAGATTCTCATTAAAACTAACTGTTATCTTTGGACCTCAAGGATTGTTGTACCTTAATCTAACCGGGGGGATTTGTGAATCTCATAACCCCCCCCCCCCCCCTTCATGGAAGGGATGGGACAGAGGCTCACCCATTCTCTGTAGTCATGTTCATTTGCTGGGAAAAATCCTTTGTTTTTTTTCCAGTAGAGAAACAAAGGTAGTGCTAATCCTTAGACAGCATGTTCCATCAGGAAATTAGGATACAAGTGAAGTCAAATGATAGGGTTCTGAATCTTTGATCAGATCACTGTTTCAGTTGCTCCATCCAAAGTGATAAGTGGTCAGCTTGATTTGTCACCTGTTTTTGTTTGTTTGTTTGATGAGGCTTAGAGTAAAGTTTACATTTGTTGACACTTGATTGGAAAGCATGTGTCACTGCATGAGCCTGTGGACAATGCACAGTGCAGAGGAATGGTATAGCCTGGTTTTATTACCAGAATGAATCCAATAAGAACCATATTCTGCTAAAGAAAAATATATGCTTTTTTTAATGGTTCAGCATAATAAATATATTGAAAAAAAAAAACCACCAAAAAACAACAAAAAAAAACCGACATGCAATCAGGATAGAAACCAGATAGGAAAATACAGGGGCATCTTGCAGAGACATAGACTGGTAAAGTAAAAGCCTACTTTATGCTATTCCTTTTTGTCATGGATCTCACATGTCTAATAAGAACCACTCTTGCAAAATTTTGGGGTTTTCTACTTCCAACCTACCAAAGTACTTTTCCATTTTAGATTTTGCTCAGGAGTTTGTTTGTTTTTACCTAAGTCCCATACTTTTCTCCTTATTAGTCTTTTTATCAGTATTGAAAGTAGATAGCATGTTGTGGTTATTATAGATCAGACTCCAAGACAATTAAAGGCAGAAACAATACAAGGGCAAATCTGAAGGAGGACTTGCTTCTTTAATTTGGAAACGTGATTTTCCTGAATCAAATTTCCGAGTTGCTCTTTGGCATTCCTAGAATCTCCTCAACAGATTCCTGTATTTGCATGAATGCATGAACACCAGGGAAAGACAAGGAGAGCATAGAAGGCCCCAGCAGAGAAATCTAGTAAATGAAAAGGTCTTTTGTGATCTAAGATTCCTCACTGATTTGCAAGGCATTTCACTACTACCTGCCTCAAGTTATTTAGGTAGACAGTGACAGATCATTTTGTCGGGCCTGAAGGCAGCGAGATCAGTTTGCTTATAAAGACAAATAAATCCATGCCTGAGGCTGAAGTTGAGAAAGATTTACAAGGCTCACATATGCTCTTTCAGAGAGGGTTTTGGCTGCTGGATCTGTACGCCTATCCTGTTACATATTTGCTACAAGTTGCAAAGAGAATTAATAACTTTCTTCTGATTGCGGAAAGTTATCTATTGTTTACTAGCAATTGCACAGTAAACAGACAAGAATCAACATATACAAAGGCAAAGAAGAAAAGAGAACAAAAGGGTCTTTTACAAAAACTCACATAAAAGAAAACATAAATCTTTTGATGTCTGACCTTTTAGTCATACATTTTCAGGGACAGATTGAACAAAACAAAACTCATCAAGCTGTTGAAAGAATTATGTCTTCTGCATAAAAACAAAAGGCAACTGCTCTTCTAATTAAGACAGGAAAGAAAACACAGAGAACCATTATTTTGTGAAAACAAATACTTGCAACCCACTTTATGTACTAGGAAATAAAATGTATTTTTTTAATTGAAAGAGCTCTTAATTAACCTAGAATTGTTAAGGCCAATAAAACCTATCTTCTGATAGAAGTTAGAATTAGTGGAAAAAGTTAAATGAAAGGTCTGATTATGATTGTTCTTTATCCTTTCTGAGATCCAGACGAGATTAGCAAAATAGACATTCATGATAGGAAGATGATGTAGGAAGCTGTGCAAGGTTACTTAGACTTTAATTTAATCCTTGAGTGTTGAACTCTTTCTTATGTCTGTTATCCTGGCATTATTCGTAACATCCTAGATATACAGTCAGCACTGAACTTCCACATAGGCTATCCAGTAGTCAGTAGAAAGTTAGTAGATAAGATCCTCACTACACTGAACAAAACAAGAGGAAAATTTTGTTGAGAATATTAAAAAAATAAAGTAATGAGATGGTAGTATTGCATATTAAAAGTGATATCCATGCTCTCTTTAATGACTCGTATCATGGACTTGCTTTATTTGAAGAAGTGGAGAGATCTACTCCAGAGAGTCACGCACTGTTGTTTCTCAAGTATAGTTACCTTTTGATCTTAGGGAACAATACAGTAAACCGTGAGGCCCTCTTTCACTTCCAATGTTACTAATACTCTTTCTCTCATCTGGGGAACTTATATTTATGTTTGATTAGAACAAGAAGTGTTCTAATCTGGAGTGGTTCAGCATTCAGAGGCAGGTGGGATTTATCAAGCTGTGTGCACAAGCTAAGATCTAAGGAAAATTCATCTGTTGCAAAAATGTCCATCTTCTGAATGATAATGTATGTTTCTGTTTTTCTTTTGACTTTGTATATTTTTGTTTATTGAAAAGAATTTTAAGAAAAATGAAATCAGTAAGAGAAGAAAAGAGGGCACTAAATATTTTGGACAGAGACTTTTGGTTCTCTTTTTGAAAAGTGGGTCCTGTGATTGACTAGAATATCCAGGCACGGTTAGAATATAAACAGTACTACGTAGCAACCAGTTACTATCACAACTGGGTGGAGAGAGTTTTAGAAAAATGTAACCAGTTTAGTTTTGGACAAATGCATTAGTTGAATAGTGACAAGTCTTCTTCCTTTTATTTCCTATCTGTTTCCAGCTCCATGATATTTGTTCTGCTACAGAGCCTGTCCATGGAAAATAATGATGCTTCCAGAGTTGGAAACTTGTAAATGAAGAATAAAGTGCAACAATATCTCAATGTGTTTCTGCAGAAATAGTGTTGAAAGGGCGTATACTACTGATCGTGTTCTTGATGATATCTAGAATGTTTTTGCTTTAGAAAAAGCCATCTCCAAGATCAGAGATTGCTGTGGTCATGTGTTGCCTTGAAGGCAACAATGTTAGGATCTTGAAAGAGCTTCTTTGTGCTGTTCAGAAACTGGAGCATGAGAAAAACAGCTGGCTGTAAAAAAGTGAATGAAATGGTTCTCCAATGATTTTAATGAAGAACTAGGTGCTCAAGATGCTTCAGTCTAGTATGTCTAACTTTACATGATAAAATTGTTATTGAATCTTCCAGTTGATTTTATTTTTCAATGGCAACTACCATTATTCATCACAATATGTGAATTTCTGATCAAATCTAAACTACACATACAAAAGCAAATAACAATGTTTTCTCTGTTCTTCATAGAACAATATCCATATATGACTAAAAATCTCATTTTTTGAGACATATTTATAAGTCCATTTATAGAAATGGACTTATAAAAGACAATTCACCTTCTCTAGATGAAGGTTGAGGTCACTGTTTTTTGAGCGACGTTGTACTTATTAAAAATACAGCTTTTTTTTTTTTTTTTTTTCTTACATAAAATGTATTTTTAAAACCCCACAATAAAACTCTGTTACTGCATTCTTGAAATGTGAAAATACTCAGTTAAATAAATCAAATCTTATTTTTTTTCCTGGATGTTTACGAATACTCAGCTAATAAATATCCTTAGTGAATGCCATCATGATGTTACTCTAGGAGGGGAAAGACAAACATTGCTTCCCCTTAAGAGATACTTCTAAGACCACCCAACTCAATGAGCTTTTTCCAACAGCATCAAAGATATAATAATTTAGTTATCTTGAATTATGTTGTTTTCCAGAGGAGATGAGGGACTATACCAACAATGTATATCTAAGGATGATACAGCAAGTGTATCATGGTGCTTTCCAGTCAAAACTTCACAGGTTCTCCAAGATATTATGTCGATACTTAAAGAGGTTATGTTATAAGTAGTTATGTTGTAAGATAAAATCTTATGTTACAAGATGAAAATGGTTGTGACTCCTTCCAAGATAGAGACATTTTCAGTGTTTTCCTGTTATTTCTTTGCCATGGAACTGTAAACTCAGACTGCACAGGAAGTCTTGAAGTTATATAAGCTGTTTGTGAAGCCATTTGCAGGTAAATACCACTTATATCTCCACTCTTATAGAACAGGGAAGAGTAACTACTGCTTGATACTGTGGTATAAAAAATGCCTTAACAGCAGTTGCTGTGAGTGAACTCCTCTAATAAGATCCTTTGGTTTGGTTTGGTTTGGTTTGGTTTTTAATATAGCAGTCACTAAATTTCTGAAAAATTTGCTTTTATTTTGATAGACTTGAAAACAATTCAAATATTGTTATTTACTGCTTTTGTACTTCAGTTAAGTTTTTAAACTCTACACTCAATGTCAGTGGTCTCAGATGATGGATACATGAGTAATTTTAACAAATTTCACACAGTAGTTTCAGCAGATAGTCAGTTCCTTTTTTATTTCTATATTTTGACATATATGGTGTTGCGTTTTTTTTTTTTTTTTTAATTTATTCATTTATTTTAGTTCTTCCACAATTTCAGATCTAATTTTTTTTTTTTTTTTTTTTTTTTTTTTTTTTTTTTTTTTTTTGCTTTGAAGTGTGCTAATCATTTGTTCCTTGTCAATTCATATTCTATAGGAACATCTATGGAGATTAGGTCTTATTTTGTTTTGTTTTGTTTTATTTTTTAGTACGAAGTGTTTTGAGGAACAAGCCAAACTAAAACTTAACGTGAATTTAGATGATCTATGCATCTAACCTGCATGGCATTAAGCACGGTCTTGTGCTTGTGAAGATGTCAGACGTTCTTATGTACCAAAAGCATGGCAGATAGAACGATCTGAATACCAGCAGGATATTTGGTTTCCAAGGAAGTAGAATCACTGTTTGTACATTCCCCAAGCAATAGTGCTTACTTGAAGCTGATGACATATCCAGTCTCAACAAGCTAAGTAAGAGAAAAAGGAGGAGGAAAATGTGTAGAATAGTAGAAAAAGCCTAGAAAGGCCCTTGTGCAGGGTGAACATTTTAGAAATATGTGTTCATCACTCAAACCTTCCTCTGTACGTTGTCAGTGTGAATTTTTTTAATGCATTCATTGCTCCTGCTCATTCAGGCACATCATTTATGTGGCATAGTTGGCAAGGTTTTACAAGCTAATGCAATTTGCATTAAAAATAGCTGAAAATGGTAATAGTCATTATAATGCCTATTTGACCAAGAACAAGTAATGGCTTGCGATTAATCAGTTGTAAAAATTGGTAATTGTTGCACCCTCTTAATCTTTTTCTCTCTCAACCAGAATGATTACACCTCGTTAAAATCTGAATAAAACATCATTATCCTGTATCATTAGGAACCTTCAGCCTCCCTTGCATAGTAATTTGTACTCAGTCTGAGCAAATGAATGGCCTGTGAGAAATGTTATTCTAATTCCAATTAGCACTCAAACCTTGGCAAGGAGCCAACTCACAAAACAAAATAGCTGTTAATGTTATAGAAGGAGCATCCTCGCAGCAAACTGAAGTGCAATTAGGGATTCCTTTTAAATTCCACATCATAAATTGTTCCCTTATTAGCTATTTTAGATACTGTAATTTAACTAGTGTTTATTCACAGCCCCTAACAATTTATCACAATCAGAACTTTAGTTTTTTAGAAAGAGAAGAAGCGTGTTGTCAAGACCCTTGGGATATGTTAGGGCAAAAGCTTGCAAAATAACGAGAATAGCAATTAAACTGAAGCTTTAAAAAGAAAGCCCTGTGTTAATGTCAGGAGATTCATTTTAATGAAATCTACATCCTAAATTAAAGACAAAACTCAACCTGCCCTACAAGTATAAGAAATCTTAGAGATATCAACGACAAATAACAGCAGTTCTGTCAGATTCTTTGGATATCTGACAAACGAAAATTATTTGACTTGATATGCTTCATAAATTCCTGATTTTTTGAGAAGGGGGTGATTGAATGAAAATAAGTCAGTTTTATACTGTGAACAAGTAAACTGCTTTCAGATTCAAGGACTAACCTGGAATCGTTCCCTAATAAGTGTATTCAGATGTGTATGTGTGCATGTACGTATGCATGTATGCAGAGAAGAAAAGGGTAAACTGTGTGATTTCTTTGGTTTTGTAAAAGGAAATATTTAATTATGACAACACAGTAGTAGGTAAATTTCCCTTTGGTCATTTAATCACATGCTACTAGCTGATTACCTAGTCCGTTGTATTAAATTAAATTCCAATGAATTAATTAATAAATACTATTAAGATTTTACTTGGTCAAATAGTATGTCAAAATAATGTTATCATTAAGTATCAGCTGTTCTTGTGTTTCAAACGAATATTCTACTGCAGTGTGTTTCAGTCAGGTGAATGTTTTATAACTTCCTTGCTGCAAAAATCCATGTGTCCTCCTGTTTGGAGTTTGTGATCAGTCATCTCAATCACTGAATGAGTGAAGGTGTGTTTTCATGATACATGTAAATTGATCTAAGACCACATTACACCAGAAGCAACTGAGCTGAACTTGCTGCCATTTTTTTGTTCCTGTCCACTCTCATTGTCAACACCAGAGCTTGTAAATCTGTATCAGGTCTTTGAACTGGTTAAAAAAAAAAAAAATTCTTATCTCAAAAACAGTTTTCATTTGGACGGAGGATTTCATGCATTTACACTAATGAAAAAAATTGAAATGCTGTAAACAGAATCAAGTTCCTGAAGGCAGTGTTAGCTTTCTTTCCCTCTCCACTACTAATGTGAAATGCTATTATTTGAAGGGAGACAGAAGAATAAAAGAAATGAATAAATTAACAAGGTTTCACGTTGTTTCTTCATCACTGCTAAAGAAAATAACTCAGCAAGACGCCATAGCCATTCACTCACTCTATCCCCATCAAGTCTGATGAGGGAGAGAACAAAAAAACAAAACAAAACCAAAACACAACTCATGATAACTTAACAGAGAGGAAGAGAAAAAATAATAGTAATCATAATAATAACTGTATTAATACAATAATGATAATATGTATAATACTTTACATATATATAATGTTTGTCATATGTTGTATAATATATATAATACATAATATACATACATAATACTATTAATATTTATTTATATTATATATATAATAAATACTAATAAAATTTATTTACAGAACAAGTTATGCACAATTCAACTAACTGCTCACCATCTGCCAAGTGATGCTCAGCCAGTACCTGAGCAGTCATTGTCCCCCAAGTAAACTGTTCACTGTATTTACAAGTTTTGTGGGTTTTTTTTTTGTTTGTTTTTTGCTTTTTTTGCATGATGTCATATGGTATGGAATGATTTAGGTCAACTGTCTTGACTTTCACCCCTCCCAAATTCTTGTGCTTTCTCAGCACTCCCTCACTGCCAGGATGGTACAAGAAGATGAGAAACTGAAATATCCTTGACTCTGCAGCACTGATCAGCAACAATTAAAACGTCAGTTTGTTATTAATATAGTTTTTCTCCAAAATATAGCATCACACCAGACACTGTGAAGAAAATCATCTGCATCCCAAATGAAACCAGAACAGTTCCCTTCCTTGCTGAATGCCCTAAATTTTAGTCTACATAGTCTGTTTTCAATTCTTTTTACAGCCTCACAGGTCTAACAAGTCCTTCTATGGAGTGGTCTAGTCTCATCCATTTAGCATGGGGAATAATATCGTAAAATCAAATTAATCTCTGAGTCACCTGAAATCCTTCAGGCTGAGAATTCATAAAATCTACACCCCTTTCCTAGATAAGTGCTGAGTGTTTCTCATTTACCCATTTTCTTGATTTTAGAAAGGTTTTCATGGGCCTAGGTAACAACTGAGATATAGACAGATTTGGACATATGCAGAAGCAATCATCTTGGAAATTTTCCTGTCAAACCAGATGACAGACAAGATCATGATTTTTTTTAATAGTCTGCCTTCTCTACTTTGGTACTTAAGCTTTTGGCTCTCGAGGTTTATTAACGTTAATGGGTAGGAAAATGGTAAAGTTAGGATGTTCAGTTTACTCATGTTACCCTCTGAGTAGTCATGTACTTCTGGTATGAGAATCATGTGCAGGGAAAAATGATTCAGAGAATATCTGAAATCATTAAACTAGAGAAACTCTGGAGAAAAATATACAAATAAACATTTGAATGAGGAATGACTTGCAAGCAATCATTCTCTTGGAAATGGAAAAGAACAGTTCAATATTTTTTTAGTGTTACATATTTGGATGTAAGAAAAGGAGAGCAAGGGTGCTAGAGAAGTGCAGGAGTGACTGGGGGCTTTAAGTGGGGAGGGTGAAGATGACTTAGATTTGAACAGTTTGGACAGTTCACTTGAGGTTTGTATCTAGAAATAGAAAGAAGAAAAATACGTAGGTAGAAGTCTTAAGCTTTTGAAAGAAAAAGGATGGAAGAAAGCTCCTGTGTAAAAAAAAAAAAAATCCTGACATCTTTGCATCATGTAAGGAACATTTTATTTAGATTTTTGTTTGAAATATGACAGATAACTATTATCTCGCAGGAAGTGGGAAGGAATAAGGAGGAACCTGGCCTAACAAAATAACTGAATAAAATAAAATGACTGATCATCACAGAAACTGAATTAACACATAGTACACAGAAGCAGACAAGAGGAAGTCTTGCATGGGAATGATATGCTGGACAGATGATCAGGTGCCCTTTATATACTTTCTGTTGCTAATAACTTAGTGTGGTAAAGTATGAGTTTTCTGTTGATATCTGATAGCATGAATTTTCTACTGAGGGTTTTGATTTTGCCTTGTAAGCACAGCTAATAATTAAATAATGTGTTAAGACAATTATTGTTTCTATTCTACTCCTCCAGCTACTTTGAGATATCCATTTTTTTAGCTGTGATGTAGCCTTACAGATAGTTGAAGCAGCATTTAGCCTGTTTGTGTGAACAGAAACATTCAGAAGGATGACAGAAGTTTTTAAAAGTAGATCTGTTTCTGATAGGAGAGTTCTTGATGACAGATTCAGCAGGAAAGAATGACTCTTCATTTCCTCTTGTCTCTAGCACTCTGACCTTCAAATACTAAGTTACACTACATATGACTGTTGCTTTATATGATACAGTTCAGCATTACAGGAAGAACAGAACAAATCAGTGTAGGTACTGATCTGGGAGGAAGTTTTTCTTAACAACAATTAAAAAGTAGTACTAGATATTGTTTTTCGAAATAATGAAAATAAGAGACATAATATGGCAGGAAATACAGTAAAAACTGTGGTAAAATCTTAGTTCTGTCCTTTTCCAAAGATATTGCACTCCGTTCTGTTGGGCAAGATACATTTACTATTTCAGTGATTAAACACAGATAATTATGATGTATTTTTTTCCCATTTGTTTCTGTTTGTTTTAGCAAACTGCATGCTATTTGAATTTAACTATGTGATCTCTCGAGGTCATCGCTTATGGAGGCAAAAAAAAACCACAAAACTTCTCAGCACTGATTTAAATTGTCCATTAGAAAACCCATCATCCTACTCATCAACCTGTAATATTCACTTGTGGTCTAACATAATATCTACATAGAAATATAGTTTGACCTTGCTTTTCTCTTTTCATGATTGAACTTGTTGTAAAAGACCTAATTACAGACAATCCTACACATTAGCTTTTCACAGAGTCACTGAATTCAGGGTTTGGAAGGGAGACATCAAGAGAACATCATGTCCAACCCTCCTGCTAAAGTAGATACCCTACTATATATCTCACAGGTAGGTTCCCAAACAGATCTTGACTATCTCCATAGAAGGAGACTCCACAGCCTCTCTGGGCAACCTGTTTCAGTCTCCGTCAACGTATGTTTATGTGGAACTTCCCATGTTCAAGTTTTAGGCCATTGCTCCATGTCATTGCTCCATCAATAAGAGCCTGGCTTCGCCTATTTGCCTCCCACCTTCCTTCAGGTATTTATAAACATTAATCAGATTCCCCTTCAGTCTTCTTTTTTCCAGGCTAAATGTAACCAGGTAACTCAGCCTTTCCTCATAAATGAAATGCTCCAGGCCCTTTTTCAACTTTGCAGCCCTCCATTTGACTCTTTTTGCTGCTCTCCGTCTTTTTTGAACTGGATACAGTAGTTTAAATGTGGCCTCACCAGGGCAGACTAGAATGCGAGGATCACCTCTCTCTATTTGCTGTCCTCTCTTTTTAATGCATCCCGACATACCTTTGGCTTTCTTGGCCACAAAGGCACACTGCTGGCTCATGGCCAACCTGTTGTCCATCAAAACACTCAGGTTCTTCTCAGCAAAGCTCCTCTCCAGTGGGTCATCCATTAACCTGTACTCATGCATGTGGTTATTCCTCTCCAGGTGCAAGACTCTACACTTGCTCTTGTTGAACCTCATCTGATTCTTTCCTGTTCTACTCTCCGGCCTGTCCATGTCTTGTTGAATGGTAGGTAGCACAGTCTTCTGGCGTATCAGCCACTTCCTCCAGCTTTTTATTATCAGCAAACTTATTGCGGGTGAACTTTATTCCTTCATACAGGTCACTAATGAAGATGTTGAACAAGACTGGACTCAGCACTGACCCTTGCGGAACACTGCTTGTTACAGGCCTTCAGTCAGACTGTGCTACTAGTGACAACCCTCTGAGCTCTGTTAGTCAATCAGTTATCAATCCACCTCACCTCCCACTCATCTGTCCCATACTTTCTAAGTTTCATAACAAGATCTCATGGGAGACAGTGTTAATCGTATGATACTGTTTATCTGCTCACACATGACCAAATTAATAAGATTTGTTTCCATTGTTCAATTTTCCTTTCACTTTTAAAAATATTTGTGATCTTAATGTGCTTTCACATTTTCCTACTCTTATCAAAATTGCACAGTTTAGGCACTCAGTGTCTCAGAGATGATAAACAATAATCACATTCACAAATTTATAGAGATTCCACTTTTTAGTAGACCTATAGATTAAATAAATAATCTTCACAATCAGTGGTGATTTTTCTTTGTTTGTTTGTTTTCCTTTCATTAGCCTGCACATTTAGAGGCAGACATTAGTGCATTTCTGCTGCTGATACATCTCTAGTTATTATTAGATTTGCAATTCAATTACTTGAAGAGCCTCAAGTACCATTGATTATTCATGGGATTCTTGGGCTGGGCTGGCTACAAAACTACTCATTAATCTCTTGAGTGCCCCTGGGCATCCAGTATGCACTTAGCATAGCAACACTACTGCATCTGTGGAATGTAAGAAGTGATAGCTAATATAGAGGCTGCGGCAATGGTAGGCCTACAGCCAAGTGACAGATGCCAGTAGCAGGTGCTCCCCAACCATTCAAAACCAGGTAGCCATGTCTTTCTGCAGAATGCCCATAGGGTTAGGTTAGCCCAAGCCGGGGTAGCTTGTTATGCAATCACACAACTGCCAATGTCTTTTTAAGAAAAGTCAGGGAAATAATGTATTTTTTTCCTCTATCTTCCTCACAGCTCTCATCTACTGCACTCAAGTAAGAGTTTATTTTACTAAATCTTGTGAAAATTTGATGGAGTATGACATAAAGACAGGGTTTGAGTTGCTAGATGCTCCTCCTCATTCTGACTTCTTGAAGATCAGTAGGATGCATGTTCCCTTGCAGATGTTCCAAGAAATCCTAGGAAGAACCAGGAGGTGGTGCGGAGAGTAGGCCATGTTGTGCCTTATTAACAGGAAACTTTTGTTCAGTTTTGGAATCACTGAGTAATAATGATGGTAAAAGAAAGGACTTGAGTTTATCATGGCATTGAAGAATAACATCCATCACTTTCATATTCATATTTCACATAAGTTACAAGCGCTACTAAGAGAATACTATCTGCTATTTCTTATGTTAGACTACAAAGTCAGAGGCAGATCACAGAAGCATAGAATGTCAGCAATTGGCAGGGACCTCAAACGATCATCCAGTCCAATCCAGCTGCCAGAGCAGGAACATTGAGATTAGGTCATACAGGAATGCATCCATGGGCAGTCTATTCCAATGTTCTTTTCCCCTTACTGTGAAATTTTTTTCTCATATTTATGTGGAACCTCCCATGTTCCAGCTTGTACTTGTTGCCCCTTTTCCTAGCATTGGATGTCACCGAGAAGAGCCTGGCCCCATCCTCCCACCACTCACACCTTATATATTTATAAACATTAATGAGGTCACCCTCAGTCTTCTCTTTCCATGCTGACACAGCTTCCTCAGCTTTTCCTCATAAGGGAGATTCTCCACTTAATCATCTTTGTGGTTATGCACTGGACTCTCTCAAGTAGTTCCCTGTCCTTGAACTGAGGGGCCCATAACTGGACTCCAGATGTATTCCAGATATGGTCTCACCAGGGCAGAGTTGAGGCAGAGGAGAACATTGACTTACTAACCACACCCCAGGATGCCACTGGCCTTCTTAGCAACAAGGGTACAGTGCTGGCTCATGGTCATCCTGCCGTCCACCAGAACAACACCGTCAACAGAACAACAATGCCTGATGACCCACCTCTACTGAAGATCAGTGACTGAACTATGAACCATGCTAGACCCATGGTGGTGACCATATCCCTCTTGCTTCTTATGGAGACTCCTTGCTTCTATTCCCCTTCTATTCCATCACCCTTCTTCCCTTCCCCATCACTCTAATTTGTAATAGTGTTCTCCCCTTCCCCATCTCCCTGATTAGGATTTGTAATAAACTGTTTGGACCAACATTTGAACCGTTGTTTCTTAATCTCACGCCAGCTATATATATATCAAAGAACCTCCTCTCCCTCCTATAAATTGGAGAGAGACAAACAATGGCAGTAGAAGGACAGTCTGGCAAAAAGGCATCTGTCACGGAAGTATGTATGGAGCAAAGCTGTGGAACTGAATTCCTGCATGTGGAAAAAATGGCATCATTGATGTTCATCAGTGCTTGCTGAACATTTATGGAGACCAAACAGTGTATGTTAGTGCAGTAAGGTGGTGAGTGGTGAGTTTCAGCAGTGGCAACAGAGACAGTGTGTCACTTCCATTGATGCAGGTGCTTACAAGTGTGGCATGCAGGCACTTTTCATTGCTGATGAAAATGCATGGCTACTGGAATTGACTATGTTGACAAACATTATTTTGTAGTTGAGAATTTGCTCTATCAAACAGTATTACTGTGCTGTCTGTATCTGCTGAAATTTCCATGGGAATAAATAGGAGGCATTACTTTT
Organism: Lagopus muta; assembly: GCF_023343835.1. Taxonomy (NCBI): domain Eukaryota; kingdom Metazoa; phylum Chordata; class Aves; order Galliformes; family Phasianidae; genus Lagopus; species Lagopus muta. The sequence goes on along the minus strand of NC_064472.1, from coordinate 39,216,513 downwards.
ATGTACTTCCACTGTTTTTATTGCCATAATTAGCTTTGCTAATTTACTATTTCTGAGGAGATGTAAAGTTAATTCAACAATAACATGAATCTAAGACCCTTTCTAACCTGACTAATTTGTGAGCGGAGTACTACGCATTTACTGTTGAAAAAACATACAAAGCTAATAACAAGTGGATGAATGTCCAAATAAACTGATCATAACTAAGGAAAAAAAGTGTGTTTGTCATTATTTGCATCCAAATACAGTCCCACTAAAATTGACAAATATGAAAGTAAAAATTCTCTGTTCTTCTTTCACTTGTACGCTCTCTCCTGTTTCAATCTTATCAGTTTGCCTCAGACAACCATCTTATTACTTCTACATGCTTCTTGTGTTCTGTTTTCCTTCATAAGAAATTTAGAGTTTTTCTTTTCAGTCTTTATTATGTGAATGGCAAAGTCCTTGTAGGCTTGAACAGTCTAGGTTTTGTAGCCCACATAGACTGTTTTTTTTGCAGAACACTGCCTAAGAGACATTCATTGATCAATAAGTGAGTGTTGAAGCACCTTGGCACAAATATCTGAAGAAGCTTTTGTGACTCTAGCTTCACAACATCTCACTCAGGTTAATGTTGTCAGTGCATAATTTTTGATTGTTTGCATTCACTTGAATTTCTCTCTTGAGTAGAACGATAAACAAACAAACAAACAAACAAACAAAGGATGAACTTCAGCTTTTTCACTGTCTCTTTTAACAGGTTGTCATAGTTTTATGGCTTTTTGTTATCAGTATTCCACATCATAATATTATGTAGTGCACTGGGAATTAAAGAGTTTATGCTCTGGGTACCTGGTTCTGAGAAGAAAAGAACTACATACCCCAGGGGAGTTTACGACTCTGTTTTCCATTCAGAAGAAATGACAAAACCTGTTTGCATATATTGAGATGTCCCTCTTTTCCCTTTTTGCTCATTCTAGCAGTGTCTGCTCGTCTCACCTTCAACATTAGAGTTATGGGTTTAGGGCACTGTTATTTTATTTGATTTATTAGCCTCAATTCTAATTATACTGTATTATGTTACCTTGCATTCCAATATCTTATTTAGTAAATTAGTTTTCCTCCTCAGGTTGTCACTGCTGTTTTGTTTTTAGGCCCATTACCCTACCCTTTTCCCTTTTCCCTTTTTCAGTTTCCTGGAGCATGGATCTGTGGGTCTACCTGCCCCATTAGTCATGGAACCAGGTTGAACCAGCCTGTAAATTGTTGACACAGACATATTTTTGAGTGCATAAGCACATTGCTCTTTGTTTCAATGTATAGTAGAAAGAGAAGGATGAGGAAGGGGAAGAAGTAGAAAGAAATGTAAAATAGGGGCAGCAAGTTCTATGGTGCTGCAGAACTTTTCTAATTTTATTTTCATATGTCAATTCTTATCTTTCTTTAGGTGGAATGGGCAGACTAGTAGCAAAAATGGGTTTAGTAGGTTGATCACATACTGTGTCTATGTTATGGATGGTTACAAAAAGAACCTGCAAGTGAAGTGTCTTCTAGATCTTTATGTAAATCTTTACAGTAAATCATTACAGAAACTCACAGGATAAGGAAATTTTTTTTTAATGCTTTTGCATCCTAAACTAAATACTGTAAATTTTCTGCATTCTTCTAATAGTCCTTGATGCACAGGTTGCCAGAGTAGCTTGAGAACCTTTTCTGGTGGATAGAAACCAGAAACCATTGTGAATCTTATGAGAAAACAACAAAACAAAGTCACTGCATTCCCACTTGGTCTTTTCTACAAAAGATTCCCTGAGCCTTTGGGAAAAGTAACTCCTGAACTAGGAGGTTTGGAATGTCATCAGGGAAATGTAATAGCATTGTAATATCTAGTCATGCAGTGACTTGTTAGAAAAATGCAGACTGAATAGTATGCGGGAGGAGAAAAAACATTCAGTGGTTTACGGGCTGGTTCGGCCTGGTTCCGTGACAGCAGTGCAGAGGGATTTTGTGAATCTGCACCTCCAGAAAAGGGAAAAAGGGGACCCCAAAATAATTAAAAACAGCAGCAACGATCTGAGGAAAAACAAATTAATTTACTAAATATAGTATCGGAATGCAAGATAACATGCTATAATACAATACAATTAGAATTGTAGCTAATAAATCAAATATAATGAAAGAGAGTGTTCGAAAGGCAGATAGGCCTCACCGTAACACTGAGGTGAGATGCGCAGTCAAGTCGAGCAGCAGGGAGGAGAGCTTGATGAAGAAGGGCTGTCAGATGACTTTCAAGGCCTTACATCTGTTCCCCCTGAGTAGAAATGATAACAAGGCGGTAAACAGTCTTCTGGAGAATGTAGATCTTTTTCTCTTCTGGTACAGGTACCCAGAACTGGAGCATTAATACTTTAACTCCCAGTGCGCTACATGATGTTATGATGTGGATAATCAAAATAATAAATATATATATATATTATTTATATAATATAAATAAAATAATAATCAAAAATCATAAGACAAATACACTTCAATGTCAAGAAAGGGAAAGGTAGGATTAGTGAAATAGGCTTTGTGTAGAAAATAATAAAGAGTACATTTCTAGTCAGGCAGCTCAGCAGCTTTCTCTTCATGAGGTGAAGCTTGAGAAATGTTTCATGATCAACTCTGAAAATACTTCAGTGCTATAATAATATAGCTATTGGGAAAAAGGAAGGTAATACAAGAGGCATAGCTACTTTGCCCTTTTGAAATGGAAAACAGGGTGCTAAGCTTTCTCTTCTGATTTAGCCCATTGCTTGCATACAACGGAAATAGCCATGTGTTTTATGTTATGCTTGTGTTTAAGTGACATATTCAAGCAGATCTAAAATATCGAATACTTGATAGAACAGAGCTGTAGGGCACCACTCTGTGTGTACACTTGTCCTGGTTTCAGCTGGGACAGAGTTGACTTTTTCTTCACATTTTCTGTTATAATATTTTGTCTGTAGAATAAGAACAATATTGATAATACACTGTTATTTTAGTTGCTGCTGGAAGAGTGAAATTCTAGGTATTCAAACCAAGAGAGCAGTACGAATGCACACTATTCCAAATAACTAGAAATTCATCAGGCTTTGATAAATACAGTTAGTATATTTCTAGTAGTGATTTTCAAGTCTAAGTATGCCCACATTACCTGATCACAGCTATGTGAAAGCAATTGGAAGACCAGTTAGGTAGTCAAAAGCCAACACTGAGATTTCACACTGTTTTGCATGTCGGTATGTAGCCACTGTTATGATCCTAATTTCAGACTTAGAACTATTTGCTAACACTAGAGAGTTTGTAAGGAAATTAAGTAGTCATTTGAAAGTTTTGAAATAGCAAGTGGGTGCTGCTGGGACTAAAATTTAGCATTATAAATGGTGGGAAATCACAGAACCACAGAATGGCCAGGGTTGGAAGTGACCTCATGGACCATGAATGTCCAACCCCTCTGCCACATGCAGGGCCACCAACCCCCACATTTAATTCTAGACCAGGCTGCCCAGGGCCCTTGATCACCAAGGTGTGCTGCTTTGGAGCTACTCTAGCCAGAAGCGCAGTGACTGACAGCAAGATACAGGGGTTCCCTCATTCAGGGATCCCCGAGACAGCAGAGAGGCCGGGTAGCTCTTGGCCGGGCTCCGAGCGCGGCTGACGTGGCGGGGACGTTGCCAGGGCAACGGCTCTGCACCCACCTCTCGCGCCTAGAAACGGAGAGGAGGAGTCGGTGTGTGAGAATCACCTGGGCTGTTTTAACGAGGAGAAGCAGTAAGCCACTCCTACACGGGACTCCCCAGCAAGGACTATTGTTATCACTCTCAAGTGAGCGGTAAGTGCGCTGGTTCCTGTTAACGGCCCGACAACAGGGCGAGGACAGAGCCAGCACTACCGGCAGCAGGGCAGGGCTGATCAGGCGCACCTCATTAAGACTATCTAGCAGTGTTAGTGTGCCTGCTGGTTGCCAGTGGCTGCACCCTGGCGGAAGGCTAATGCCACAAAAATTGTGGAGACCCAGACGAAATTCCATGTTTGCACAGAAAGAAGACTGCAGTCAAAAAGAGCGTGGAGACCCAGACTGAGGTCCTGTGCATGCTTGAAAGGATTACTGATGCTAAGACAAGTGTGGAGACTTGGACTGAGGCCCCAACACAAGATGCAAATACACAGGTCACTGTATGTCACGAGTGCCAGAGGCTGGTGTTTGCAGTGCCGGGCGATGGTGGTGGTAGTTGTATAAGATGTGACCAACTACATGGCTTACTCAGCCTTGTGGTGGACCTGAAGGAGGAGGTAGAGAGGCTGAGGATCATAAAGGAGTGTGAGAAAGAGATTAATTGGTGGTGCCAGTCCCTATCGGCCCCGAGCTCTTGGCACGTAGCTGAGGCACCACATCGATCATGTCACACCTCACTGCTTTGTAAATAGGTGGGTGAGAGAAAACAGCAGGTGGGAGAGGGGGACCAGCAGGCACAGTGCTGCAGTGAGCCTCTTGTCCTCTCTTCCCCCTAGCAACAATTTGAGAAAGGAGGAGGAGTGAAAATGGGTACAGGCTCGATGAAGTGGGCATCCCCCATCCCGACCATCCTCAACTCCCCAGGTGCCTCTACACAATAGGTTTGAGGCCCTGGAACTTGAGAGAGAGGTAAGTGGGGGTGTGGAGGGAGATCCACCTGTAATGTTGCCTCAGGTGAAGCGGTCGACTGAGCCTCAAGACTGCCTCCACCCGGAAGGACAGAAGGGTGGTTGTCAGAGGTGACTCTCTGCTGAGAGGAACGGAAGGCCCTAGATGTCAGCCTGACCCTACCTGTAGGGAGGTGTGCTGCCTCCCTGGGGTATGGGTTAGGGTCATCTCTAAGAAACTTCCTGGACTGATTTGCCCTTCTGATTATTATCCCTTATTGATAATCCAGGCTGGCAGTGACAAAGTCACTGAGAAAAGTCCCAGGGCTATCAAGAAAGACTTCAGGGTACTGAGGCAGGTAGTTGGTGGAGTGGGAGTGCAGTTGGTGTTTTCTTCTATACCTTCAGTGGCAGGGCAGGATATTGAGAGGTACCAAAAAACAAACCTCATAAATAAATGGCTTAAAGTTTGTGCGAACACAGGAATTTTGTTTTTTTTTTTTTACCACAGGGCAACTTACTTGGCACCTGGCATGATGGCTATAAATGGAACTAGCCTGTCTCTGAGGGGTAAGAGGATCTTAGCGGAGGAACTGGTGGGACTCACTGAAAGGTTTTTAAACTAGGTATGAAAAGCAAAGAGGACAAAATCAGGGCTGCTGGGGTTGAGTGGATCATTCGAAGGCTCGTACCAAACTTGATGGGCAATGACGGTGAAGTTCAAAGGGATGGAGTGGGGCAGGGGTGTGCTGAGGATGCTGCTGTTCTAGGGGTATCTCTGTCTATAAAGGTGGTGAGACGGAAAGCCAAGCTGTGTGCATACCAATGCACACAGCCTGGGAAATAAGTAGGATGAGTTGGAAACCGTAATGCACTTGGAAAGTTATGACCTTGTTGCTATCACGGAAACATGGTGTGATGACTCCCATAACTGGAATGCCACCAATGAGGAATATCGGCTCTTCAGAAGGGACAGGCAGGGTAGGAAATGTGGGGGAATTGCCCTCTGTGTCAAAGAGTAGATAGTGAGGAGCTTCCACTGAGAAACTGTCAGTAACAAGTTGAGAGCCTGTGGGTTAGAATTAGGGATGGATCTAACAAACGCCAACTAGTAATAGGAGTACACTACAGACCACCTGATCAATGGGAGACTGTTGACAAGGCTTTCTTGCTTCAGATGTGGGAGGCTTTGTGCTCACGGGCTCTTGTCCTGATGGGGGACTTCAATCATCTGGATATCTCTTGGAAAGACCACCATGCGAGCTGCAAGATGTTAAGGAGGCTCCTGGAATGCAGTGATGATAACTTTCTGGTCCAGGTACTGGACAGAACGACCAGAGCTGAAGCATTGCTGGACCTGCTGCTCACCAGTGTGGAGAAAATCATTAAAAGTGTTAAGGTTGGAGGCAGCCTGGGCTGCAGTGACCACGCCCTGTTTGAGTTTGTGATCTCAAGTGATGTGGGCCTGGCAAAGAGTGGCATCAGGACCCTGAACTTTGGAAGAGCCAACTGTAAGCTGTTCAGTGGACGATGGCTGAGATCCCCTGGGATGCTGTCTTTAAAAACAAAGATGTTGAGGAGAGCTGGCTACTCTTCAAGGGTGCCTTCCTGAGAGCACAAGATCTCTCCATCCTTCTGAATATAAAAGCAGGCAGAGGAGGTAGGAAGCCTGCATGACTTGGTGAGAAACTGCTGGGCGTGCTGACAGCGAAGAAAGGTGCATACAAGCTCTGGAAACAAGGGCATTTCACCTGGGAAGAATACAGGGATGCTGTCTGGACTTGCAGACGTGGGATCAGGAAAGCCAAGGTGCAGGCAGAACTGAACTTGGCGAGGGACATGAAAAACAATAGGAAGATTTTCTACAGGTACATTGGCCAGAAAGAGAGGTCAAAGTGAGGGTACCTCCTTTGTTAAATGTAAAAGGAGAACTGGCTTCAATGGACAAAGAGTAGGCTGATGTACTGAATGAGTTCTTTGCCTCGGTCTTCACTGGCAGCCAGGATTCCAATACTTTTCATATCCCCGAGCCCTGCATCCCTAAACCTCCAGGTGGGAACCAGTGTGGTAAATCCCCCCGCTGTGAGGACAGAGCAAGTCTGAGACCGCCTCATGAGACTGAATGTGTACAAGTCTATGGGGATGGATGGCATGCATCCCAGGGTTCTGAAGGAGTTGGCTGAGGTGGCTGCCGAGCCGCTCTCTATCATATTTGAAAAGTCATGACTGTCAGGTGCAGTCCCAGATGACTGTAGGGAGGGTCACATCACTCAAATTTACAAGAAAGGGAGCAAGGAGGATCCTGGCCAGTGAGTCTCACCTCTGTGCCTGCAAAGATCATGGAACAGATCATCCTGGACAACATGCTTCATCACATGAGGAATGAGCATGTGATCCGAGACAGCCAGCATGGCTTCACCAGGAGAAGGCCATGCCTAACCAATCTTGTGGCTTTCTATGATGGAGTGATGGCATTGATGGACAAAGGGAAGGCGACCAATGTCATTTACCTGGACCTGTGCAAGGCCTTTGGCATAGTTCCCCACCACATTCCTTCTCTCCAAATCAGAAAGACGTGGATTTGATGGATGGACCACTCAGTGGACAAGAAATTCATTGAAAGGCCACAGACACAGGGTGGTCATCAATGACTCTATGTTCAGGTGGAGGCTGGTAATGAGCGGCGTCTCCCAGGCATCTGTCCTGGGACCAGTCCTCTTTAACATTGTTATCAGTGACATCGATGACGGAACTGAGTGCACTCTCAGCAAGTTTGCTGATGACACCAAGCTGAGTGGTGTGGTTGACACAGTGGAAGGAAGGGATGCCATTCAGAGGGATCTTGATAGGCTTGAAAGGTGGACCCAGGTGAACCTAATGAGGTTTGACACAGCAAAGTACAAGGTTTTGCATTTGGGCAAGAGGAATTGCAGGCATTTATACAGACTGGAAGGAACAATCCTTGAGAATAGCCCTGCAGAGAAAGACCTGGGTATCTTGGTGGATGAAAAGCTGAACATGAGCCAGCAGTGTGCCCTTGCAGCTTGGAAAGCAAATGGTATCCTGGGCTCCACCAAAAGAGGGGTGGCCATCAGGGACAGGGAGGTGAGTGTCCCCCTCTACTCAGCTGTCGTGAGGCTCCATCTGGAGTACTTTGTCCAGATCTGGAGCCCCCAGTACAAGAGAGATAGGGAGCTGTTGGAGAGGGTCCAGAGGAGAGCCACAAAGATGACCAGGGGACTGGAGCACCTTTCCTATGAAGACAGGTTGAGTGAGGTGGGCTTGTTCAGCCTGGAGAAGAGAAGGCTGCAGGGTGACCTCATTGCAGCCTTCCATGACCTAAAGGGAGCCTACAAACAGAAGGGGAATCATATCTGTATTTATCTGCTGTAGATAGCAGCAGGACAAGGGAAATGATTTTAAGTAGAAAAAGGGAAGATTTAAGTTGGAGATCCAGGGGAGGTTCTTTACTTTGATAGTGGTAAGGTTCTGGAACAGGCTGCCCAGAGAGGTTGTGGATGTCCCATCCCTGGAGGTGTTCAAGACCAGGTTGAATGGAGTCCTGGGCAGCCTGATCTAGTATTCAATGGGGAGGTTGGTGATCGTGATCCTGCCTATGTCAGAGGAGTTGGAGCTTCATGATCCTTGAGGTTCCTTCCAACCTGGGTCATTTTGTGATTCTGTGATTTTGTGATTCCAAAGATGCGTTATGGATACCTTTCTTTTTCACATAAAAAGGAGCTTATTAATACATCAGATTCAAGATTATTGTATGCAGGAGAAGATAGCTAACTAGTAGTGAATTGAAATTTCCATAAAGCATATTAGTTTGGCTTGGGAATATGAATATAGAAACTGATGCAATAGTTTGATGTTTTATTTCAATGTGAATACTGTAAAGAGCTAGTGTTATTTTACAGGTTTGACTGGTATGCTGTGAAAGGTAAGGATATCTCTGGGAGCATGGGAATGGACATTCAAATTATGGAGTGCTGAAGGTTAAAGGTATAACAAAACACTGCTGTGATAATCCATGATGTTGTCATTGCCTGAAATTGTTCTGGAATGTCCTAAATTATATACAGAGATTAGGTAGGAAAAATAGATGCCATACATAGCATGGCACACCTGATAAATTTTCTCTTCAAAGGGAAAACTGTTTAATGTTTTGTGCCTGATCCTGATCCTAAGGACTGAACAGTAATAAAACTGAATTCAGAGGAATCTTTAACCTGATAACTAAATATCCCCTTGCTCATAAAATATTGAGAGACACAATGTATTTGTGCCACTTTCCAGGGGTAGGGGCAAAACCTGCCTGTCCTCATGGGCTCAGCAGGCTTCCCTACTGCCATATGGGGCCACCTGCTGCATTTCTGAACCAGATTGTTTCAACACAGGACTCAGTGGAGCAAAGAAGATTAACTTTCTGAAAATGAAAAGGACGGATAGAGGAAGAGAAACTGCTTATCAAATATGCACATTTCAGATGGAACTTCACACTCAGTAGAAAGATGTTAGATTGCTGTTAGCTCTCCAGAGCGCTCCTGACAATGTGTTATCAGGTCATGTTTGCATGACAGTAGCAGCCCATGCAGGAAACATTAAGTCATATGATTTCTAAGACGGAATCAATCAAGTGAACAGTACAGCTCCTGAAAACTAATTTCACCTTCATAAGATCTGGTTATCTGTGTGGCAGACATGAGGTTTGTCAGCCCCATTTCAGCCTGACCAGACTCAGTGCTGCATCAAGAATTTTAATGAACCGATACTGTAATATGTATGAAATATGACACTGAGATGAATTCATGAAAAGCCAAGTCTCCATGAAATATGAGGAATTACTGAAGACTTCACCCCCCACTTACCCAATATAAAATGCCCATTTAAAGGCCTTTGTCTTGTTAATCATTTACAAGTTTGAGTATGGCTTTTTATTATCCTTAAGTGTTACTAGAACTGTGAACGTGGAACTGGCACCAACAGTTCAGAGCATTTTATAACAGCAAGCTAACAAGACCTTGCTAAACACAGAGTGTTAATTTTCTCAGGACTCTTCATAATGTCAAAAGTTTATTAGCTCACAGTAATTAGCATGTATTCAGAAAGCATGAACAGACGTCAGAGAAAGTTGACTAACCCTGCTGTGAGCTGTGAGATCATTTCAATTACTCTTAGCAGTGCTCCTGGCTGAATAAAAACTAGAAAGAGCTATTCCGTGATTCTTGGTTTTGGTGATTTATTGATATTTTCATTCTAGACAGAGAACATACACGAAGACAGAAATCAGTTTATACGTTAGTTAGCTCGTCAGTGAGTTTTCATACAGACATAGACTCAAAGAATAGCTGAGTTTGGAAAGGATTTCAGAGGATCATCAGGTCAAACATGCAGAAGGGGGAACAGGATTAACCTGTGAGAGGGCAAGAACACTGTTCCACATTTTGGAATTACAGCTCAAGTCCTTCTAGATAACACTTTCTTGTTTATCATAGAATGGCCAAAGATCATCTACTTTCAAAACCTCAGCCATAGGCAGGGTCATCAACCACTAGACCAGGCTGCCCAGAGCCACATCCAGCCTGGCCTTGAATGCCTCCAAGGATGGGGCATTCACAACCTCCTTGGGCAACCTCTTCTAGTGTGTCACAACCTTTCTCCTAATATCTAACCTAAACCTTCCTGTCTCAATTTGAAACTATTCTCCCTTGTCCTATCACTATTCACCCTCATAAACAGTTGTACTCCCTCCTGTTTATATGCTCAAGTATTGGAAAGCCACAATGAAGTCTCTCTGGAGCTTCCTCTTCTCCAAACTAAACAAGCCCAGTTCCCCTAACCTTTCTTTATAGGAGAGGAGCCTTCTGATCATCTTAGTGGCCTTCCTCTGGACCCATACCAAGAGCTCCATGACTTTCTTGTACTGGGCACCCCAGGCCTGAATGCAGTACTTCAGCTGAAGCCTCACAAGAGCTGAGTAGAGGGGGACAATCAACTCCCTCTCCCTGCTGGCCACTTCTCTTTTAATGCAGCCCAGAAAACAATTGGCTTTCCGGGCTGCTACCGCACACCGCTGCCCTTGCTGAACTTCATTAACTTCTCATGAGCCCACTTCTCCAGCCCGTTCAAGTCCCTCTGGATGACTTCCCTTCCCTCCAGTGAATCGGCTGCACAGCTCAGGTTGGTGTCATTTACAGACTTGCTGAGAGTGCACTCAATTCCATCATCTACATCATTGATGAAGATGTTGAAGAACACTGGACCCAAGTTGAGCCTTGGGTGACACTGCTTGTGGCTGGCCTCCACCCTAACATAGAGCCATTGATTACTATCCTTTGGCACAATGGTTAATTTCTTGGGTTAGCTGCACTATGTTTGTACTCTGGTTAATGTTTTTGTACCACTTGCATCTTGCATTTCAAAGCTAAGTTTGTTGATGTGGTGATCCTAGCAGAAAAAAAATACACTCAGATTTTATTTTTTCCTTTTGTTTTTCAATTTAACAACATGTAGCTCAAAATATAAGGCATTTTGTGGATTTTTATCCATCAAGATGTGCTTTGTATCAACGTGATCTTACTGGATCCCTTTGAAATGATTATATAAAATACGCTATACACTTATCCTGAAATTGACAAACATGTATTTTTATTTCAGTAACAGCCAGCAATAGGAAATGTAGAGGTTACTGCCCTTTTCATTAATATTTTTCCTCTTTATTTCTTTTAAAGTTTTTTTTTTTTTTTTAATGTACTACAACAGCATAAAACCTGCAACTAATCCAATATAGTATTTTTTTTTACATGCAATGTAATCTATCTCCATTCCTCTCCTCCCTCTCTTTTCTGCTTCATTATTTCCCAACACCTTCCCTTGCCTCTTGCCCTCTTTAAAACTAATATTCATTAATGTAATCTTATTTCTCCTTAAGTGAATGAAATGACTTTTGTTTGTTGTTTAGTTTACAAAGACTAGATTAAGCTCAGTAAGTCATTACTGATGTAGCAGTATCTTGTTACATAAATTTGGACCATGAGTAAATTGGACACTGTACATATTACTATATCAAGGATGCATTACAATTTGCCCATTACAAGTTTCTGGCCATCTGTTCTGCTTAATTAATTTTACAGTATGGAAAATCAGTCAGTTACAGTAACACCTCCATTATCCTTATCATAGAAAGTTAACAGATAACATCTATAGATAATAATTTAACATGAAATTTGGTGAAGTGAATGAAGAGAAACTTTTCACCTCTTCCTCTTCACCTCTTCACCTCTTGAGGTCTAACACCCAATCCAGTAATAGAATCATAGAATCATAGAATGATAGAATCCTTGTAGTTACAAGGGACCATTCAAGTTCATCTAGTCCAAAACTCCTGCAATGAACAGTGACACACAGGTTAGATCACATCACTGGGCAACCTGTTCCTGTGCCTCACCACCCTCACTGTAAAAGATTTTTTCCTTATATCTAAGCTAAATCTGCTACCTATGAACCGTTTCTCCTTATTCTATCACCACAAACCCTGTTAATGTGTCTGTCCCCTGCTTTCCCGAGCTCCCCTCTGTATACTGAAAGTCCACTATCAGGTCATCTCGCAGCCTTCTCTTCTCAGGGCTGAACAGCCCCAGCTCTTTCAACCTTTCCTCATAGCAGAAGTGTTCCATTTCTGTAGATCATTTCTGTGGCCCTCCTCTGGACATGTTCCAACAGGTCTGTGTCTCTCCTGTTCTGAGGACTCCACATCTGGATGCAGTACTCCAGCTGCCTCACCAGCGCAGAGTATACGGGCAGGATCACATCCTCAACTTGCTGGCCATGCTTCTTTTGATACAGCCCTGAATACGGTTGGCTTTCTGGACTGTAGGGGCACATTGCTGGCTCATGTTCAGTTTACCATCCACCAGTACTGGCAGGTATTTTTGATAAGGCTGCACTCAATCCTTCCATCCCCCAGCTTGTATTGGTAATGGGTGTTGACTAACTCAGGTGCAAGACCTTGTATCTGGACTTGTTGAACCTCATGACATTCACTTAGGCACACCTTAGTGTTTATGTCTGTCTATGTCCCTCTGGATGGCATCCTGTCCTGCTTTTTTGACCACACACCACAGCACGATGTCATCAGCAAACTTGATGACCTCAATGTCAATGGCAATGATGAAAAAAATAAAGGGTATTGGCCCCAATACTAAACCCTGAGGGATGTCACTCATCACCAGTCTTCATTCAGACACTGACCTATTGACCGTCACTCTCTGGACTTGATCCTATAGGCAGTTCTTCATTCATTGAACACTCACTCATCAAATCCACATCTTTCCAATTTGATGAGTAGGATACTGTGAGGAACCACGTTGAAGGCCTTACTGAAGTTCAGATAGATTACATCAGTGGCTCTTCCCTTGTCCATTGGTGAAGTGACACAATCATAGAAGTCCAATAGATTGGTTAAGCAAGGTTAGCCTTGTTGGAGCCATGCCGGTTCTCCAGTATCACGTCCCTGCCTTCCATGTGCCTCAGTATAGTTACCAGGAGGATCTGTTCCATGATCTTTCCTGGAAAAGAGGTGAAACTGAGACTGACAGGTCAGTAGTTTGCGGGGTCATATTTTTAACCCTTTGTAAAAATGGGTATGATGTTTCCTTTTTTCCAGTCACCAGGGACTTAATATGTTTGTCATGACTTTTCAGATATCACTGAGAGAGGCTTGGCAACTACATCAGTTAATTCCCTTAGAGCTCTGGGATGCATCTCATCAGGACTCATAGACTTGTGGATGTTCAGGTTCCTCAGGTGATCACAAACCTAATCATCACTTGCAGCGGGAGAGACATTTCTTCCCTGATCCTCTCTTACCAAAACAATTGTTTGAAAGCTGTGTGGTGAGCAGTTATCAGGGGAGATGGAGGAAAAAGTTGTAAAGTACCTCAGCCTTCTCCTTGTCTGTTGTTAGCAGCCTGCCTGTGTCACTCACTAGGAATTATACCCTTCACAAGGGCTTATGCTTTCCTTTTCTGGTTCAGGTATCTGTAGAAGCCTTTCTTGTTCTTTTTGACATCCCTTGCCAAGTTTAGTTCAAGCTGGGGCTTAGCTTCCCTGACCAATCCTATGCAGCTTAACAGGTTCCTCATGCTATTCCCCACATATATGCCCCTGTTTCCACTGTCTGTACATTTTCTTCTTTCTCTTCAGTTTGACCATCAGATCCTGGTTCAGCCTGATGGGCATTATATGCATCCACCTCCTTGCACTGTCCATTTACGTATTAAAGAAAATGATTTCCCTAACATTTGTAGTATAGGGAGCAAAAGTCTCCTCCTTATACTTATGTTGCACTCTTATTTCAAATATCATTTAATCTATTTAATCTTTCTCTATTTCTAAAAGCTTCAAAAAGTACAAATTTATTGAAGGAATAAGTAGCATGATTAATACTGTCCTGTTTTTGTCTGGGATAGGGTTAATTTTTTTTTTCATAACTGCTGGTACAAATCTGTTTTACGCTAAGCCAAAGACTTTTCCATTCATTTTTATTACTGTCTTGGCAGCAGAGAGACTGCGGGTATACAAGAAGATAGGATTGGACAGAACCAGGACAGCTGACCCAAACTTGCTAAAGGGAGATTTTATAAAATGTGAAATGATAAAACCTGGGGGAACTGGTAAAAGAAGGAAATAATTTCTTGGGAATTGGCTGTGCATCAGTCAGTGGGTGGTGAAAAATTGCATAGTACATAACCTGTTTAATAATTAAATACCTATTCCTATTTGTTTCTATTCCTTTTCTGTATCACTAAATCATCTTTATCCCAACCCAAGAGTTGTGTCTTTTTTGTTGTTGTCTTTTTTTTTTTTTTTTTTTTTTTTTTTTTCCCTGATTCTTTCCCCCATCCCTCTGGGGAGCAGAGTGAGCAAATGAATATTTAGTGCTGAACTGTTTGCTGGGCTAAATCGTAACACACTCAGGAGAATACAAGCCAGACCATAAGATACTTTTCCAAAATAATTCACTGACCACTGCCTTTCTTTTTCTTTTTTTTTTTTTTTTCCTTCTCATTAGCTGCTCTTGTCTTCCATCATAAAATATTCTTGCTGATCTAACTATCTGGCAAACTGACTGTTTTGCTGATAGGGCCAAATTCATCACAGTTTAACTTCATTAGCTTGAAAGAAATTCCACCAAGCACAATTTTGACACAAAATATTTGTTTCCAAGGCACTGTGTTTATTTACTTACCAGGAAAAGACATCCCATCATAGAGGAAAGGAATAAAGTAGGTATTTCCTTTGTAAGTATCAATACATCATGTAATTTCCAAGAAAACAGAATATAATGATTTGCAAGTACATAGTACAAGCACACTTTTCATTTTACATTACCATTCATATTTTATTTTTTATTATTTTTTTAATATAATGTTTAGTTAGGTGAATAAGATGCATTATTCTGAGATAAGGACACAATAACAGGAAAGTGATTTTACTGGGAAACAGCAGGATCTTACACTAACTTCTATACTTGGTAGTAATATAATCAAGCCTATAACTAGATTATAAAATTTAAATTATTGTGAGGTTGGTAAAATACATTAGAGTTGCATTAAATAAAATTACTTTTTTTTTTTTTTTAACATTATTTGGGTTATTTTACATGTGGGGATTTGGATTCCCCATAAATGTCTAATATATGAACAGAAAGTGGAAAGAGAAGAATAGTCAGTGGAAAAGTTTATGGAAAGGAAGTAACTGCAGTTAAAAGATTCTGAAATCAAAGAATCACAGAATCATAGAATGGCCTGGATTGAAAAGGACCTCAAAGATCATCTAGTTTCAACCCTCCTGCTGCATGCAGGGTTGCCAACCACTTCACCAGGCTGCCAGAGCCACATCCAGCCTGGCCAATCAACAGACTCTTGTGGTCTGATCAGAATGAATACACACAGAAACACACACACACACAAATCGCCCTTGGAGGAAAAAAAAAAAAAATCTTAATTTATTGAGTTGAGATCCATTATTTTTTTTCTCCTTCAGGAAGAAAATTTAAAGATGAGTAAGGATGAGTGGGAGTTGCATGAAGTTAGAAATAACTTTAATGAATGATGGAAGAGTAAATACATTTTGAAAACCTAAAAGAGTCTCCCCTCAGAACAGTCAAACATATCTCTGTGATATGTTTTCTAATGCCACTGTTATTATAAGTAGATTAATACATTTGTATTTTAACTTTTGGATTGATCAAGGGAAAGAGTTATTCAGTCTTGAAAGAGAACTGTCAACCTTTGTCTGTGTTCCAGTGAAAATTCTTTGTGTAATAATAGTATTTCATTACTCTTAAACATTTGTTATATTTTCCTCATTAGAAAGAAAGCTAAGGGGCATCAGGCTGTTTCTAACATGAAATCTGTTTATTGCCATTGGGTGACAGGAAGCAGAGCAAAACAAAATTGCACTTTAAGTGAGCTGTACTGTAACTGTTACTTTTAGCAGAAGGGAAACAGATAATTAATCCCATTGATTCCTTTGTATCGCTTTGCAGAATTTTTCTGCAAGAAAGAAATTTGTTCCTGAAGAAGAAGTTGCCAAGCCTCTGGAATAAAGTGACTGAGCAAGGTGCTGCACTAAATATGCAGTCTCAGTGTGTTGTCTCAACCCAGAAAACATGCAGAGAAGAAACTGCAGATCAAGGAGCTTCTCTCTCCTACCACTGGTAGCAGGCATGTGTAAAGGTAAGACAAGAAAGCAATATTTTGCACTCCGCTGTTCTATGTGTCTTCTGTCCTTTTCCTAGGAGGAAAGAAACAACTTTCTCCCAAGTATAATCACATTTCATGAGTTCACACAGAAGTACTTGAATTCCTTCTCACTATTTACAGCCTACATCATATCCTCTGCTCTCGGTGCCAAAGGGAGGAGTTTCAATTTATGGTGGAGTACAAGATATCAAATACATATAATGGCATATGCAGTCTCTTCTACTGTTCAGGAGGGAGATCTAACCGTGTGTTAACTTCGTCCTCTGATTTCTTAGGAAAATAAAATGTATGGAAGACTAGTTCCATATCTCTGCATAGGACTTGAACCATTATAATCAGAAATATCATAGTTCATTGTACAGCTTACCTAATGATATTTGGGGTGAATGTCCTTGACTGTAGTCCAACCACAGATCCATTGCATTTACATCACTTATGCTATATAGCCACGCTGCAGCCATGATGTGATGCATGATGTTTGACACATTATAGGATGTAGGGTATCTTAAATATTGCCTCCTGTATTTTTTGCTAACAAAGCGTTAAAGAACATAAACAACTTACCAAAAAATGTAGGCATGCTTGTTATAAATTTGAAGATAACCCTAGAGATTTTATCTGCATTCATGTTTTGTTTTATATACATATACATTAATTTTTGCCTCCTGTCCATTGTCTACCAATTATTGTTCTTTGAATTCTTACATTTCACAGAGGCTTTCCTAAAAACATCCATGCATTCCTTTGCTCCTTGCAAAACTGTAAATGTAATCCAATGCCAGGCTATCAGAGGAAGCTGTGGATGTGGGATACTGCAAATCAGAGGTGTGGTAGGAGAGATGAGTGTGTGCAGCAGATAACTGTACTTGATTAGCTAGATTTAAATAGTGTTGGATGAATTTGCCAGGTGAAAATAAAAATTGTCAGTTCAGTTTAATTTCATGGTGAATCAAACAAGGAAATTAGATTCTGCTAGTCTGTTAGTTTGACATCTACAGCAAGTGACAATTAGAGATGATGAGAGAGCTTATACTTATTCCAAAACTCTTTTTTTTTTTTTTTTTTTTTTTTTTTTCCTTCTGATGGACATGTAAATTTTATTTGCTGTTGCTTTGCAGAAATGTCTACTATGCCCTTATTTTATTGACAACATAAAGGATTTTAGGAATTCATTATTTTATTAAGCTCTTTTTTGGGAGAGTAATGCAGTAAGATTTAGAGGTAACACAGCAATTTCTGAAATATGCATTTCATTGAAATAGCTTTTTGAGGTCAGGAATTTGAGCCACAGGTATTCTAAATGGAAAAAGTTGTAATGGAAGAAATACACTAATGGCTTGAAGAAAGAAAGATTACAGTATAATAAAGTAAGAATGTAGACAGTGTGAAAGAATCTTCTTTTATTGTATGTTGATACTCAATTCAGTCCTGATATTGTTCATTAACCTTGGAAGAAAGGATTAAATAACAAATCAAAACACAAACATGTTCTTTAAAAGGACTCCCAAAGTCAAAATTAAAATTAAATGAACTTCACACTTAAATTAGAGTTCAAAGAGCATGTAAAATCAAGCAGAACAAGGTGTATGAAATGATTGTATATGATGTCATATTTGCTTTCTAGTCTTTGCAGTGGAGTTTGCATTTAGAAAGCATTTGCTTTACAAGCAATGCTGAAATAGATTGAGAAAATTATTTCCCACCTTATTTTTCTTCTTCAGATTGAAATACATTACTGTCTGAAAAATGTCAAACATAGAGAAACAGAAAAAAGTCATTATGACACATTCTAAAGGAAAACCATATCTCATATCTCTCAGTAGCTTAACTTACATAGTAATATGCTCCAGAAGAACCTATGTATTCTTGCAAAAGTTCCTCATCTAATATATAAAGAAAATATTATCTATATTTCTTCTTTTGCTTTGTCTATTTTTCCTTCAAGATTTTGAGGCAGCAACAATATGTTTCTGCATACTACTTGGAAATCATATAATAGTTTGGGAGATTTCCTTTGGCACCTATTGTACTCTGTTTTTCAGGAGTCATTCTCAAGCTGCCAATATTTATATGTAGTTAGTTTTAACTTGTTGTATATGGTTAGTCACATTCTCATATAGCCTCACTTGCATATTTCACTTGTTTCTGAAGAAAAAAGAAGAAATACACATGGTCTTTCACATGGTCTATCTCCTTCTGGCTTCAACTGCAAACTATTTAACATAAGTCCTCATACATTTTCTGTAAAAAATGTCAGTACATGTCCAGTCCTGAACAGCTGATGTCTGAGAGGGAATGGTCAAGAACAAGCATCCTAGATGAGTTTTTCAGCCCTTCCCCTTTCCCTTATCCTTCCCCTTCCCCTTTCTTTAAAAAAGAAGTGAACTGTATTCTATCCAACAAATCCAACTCCATTAGTAAATTACTTTCCAATCCACAGTTAAATAATACTGTATGAATTATTCACAAATACGTCTCACTGAAGAGTCTACATTTATCATTAACACCAGGGGAGGCTAGTTAAATGGTATGTGCATTAGATCATTTTCTGTATGTCACCTTATTCTTAGGAGGTCTGTGCAAAAACATTAGTCTTTATAATATCCATAAAATACATAAAAATCAATCTAAAAAGCTGCAGCTTCATTTAAAAATATAATTTATTCTGATTTCTAAAATATGGTTATTTAAAGATATATTTATTTTTGATGATGTTAAAAAAGAGGATTTATCTTTTTAATTATATATTTGAATATCTACTTTTTAAAAAAATTATTATTTTTTACTAGTGATTTCTTGTACGTTTATCTCATAATACAATTTTCACTACTCAATATTCAGGTATGTTTGGAAATATCATAAAAATGTATTACAGAATACATAAAATCTCTTCTCCAAAATATTAATTATCAATTTGAAAACTATCTATCTCAGTTGCAACATAATGCTGTGGTTTATTATCTGCATATATTCAGCCTTCAGAGAACTAATGGTTACATGCAGATATTCCAAATAGATTCCTAAATACAGAAGCAGTGATTAATTTCTGCAAGACTATGTGAAGTTCCATAATTCTTTAATGGTGCCAAAGTGATATATAGCATGAGTATAAACATCGGCTAGCTCAGCAGAATGCCCATGGGAATTATCAGGGATGTATCTCCTTGATGAGCTCTGTAGAGATATAAATCACCTTGAAAAACAAGCTACAGACAAAAGACTGAATGTGCAAATGCTTTGTTTGAAAGAGAATAGTTATTTTCTCTTAAAGGTACAGATTATTCTTGTAATATTCACATGAAGGAGATTCAAAAAGATAATGCCTTTTTCACAAAAGCGCTAAACAGTATCAAAGTGAGGCACTTTAGGTTGTTATTTTTATTTTTTGATTGTTTGTTTGTTTATAGTTCAATATTCACACTGTCTTTTGTATTTTCCATAATGTATCATCAAATAAGCTCCTTCTGAACAGTTAGACAGCCAGTTCCCCAGTTCCATCAAGTGCAATATGTGAACTGAATGCATACAAAAAATTAAACGTTTCTGTAGTAATCAAAATTACTCAATGATTTGCTCCAAGTTTCAAATGAGCTAGTAGGACTGATGTTGTGATATTGGCTGGAACATGCTTTCTACGGTACAAGATAGAATTATAGAATCATAGAATTGCTCAGGTTGGAAAAGATCTTAAAGATCATCAAGTCCAATCGTGACCTGACCATACTACCCCAACTACCCTCTGCTAAATCGTGTCCCTGAGCACTACATCCAAATGGGTTTTAAACATATCCAGGGATGGTGACTCAATCATCTCCCCAGGGAGCCTATTCCAGTGCTCAACAAGCCTTTCTGTAAAGAAGTTTTTCCTGGTGTCCAACCTAAACTTACCCTGGAATAACTTGAGGCCATTTTCCTTCATCCTATCACCTGTCACCAGTGAGAAGAGACCAATCCTGCTCTCACCATCAGCACCTTTCAGATATTTGAAGGGAGCAATAGGGTCTCCCCTCAACCTCCTTTTCCCCAGACCAAATAGCACCAGTTCCTTCAGTTGCTCCTCATAGGGTGTATTCTCCAAGCCCTTCACAAGCCTTGTAGACCTTCTCTGGATCTGCTCCAGAAGCTCAATATCCTTTCTGTACTGAAATGCCCAAAACTGAACACAGTATTCGAGGTGAGGCCTCACCAGTGCCAAGTACAGGGGCAGGATGACTTCCTTAGTCCTGCTCACCACACCATTCCTGATACAAGCCAGGATGCCATTGGCCTTCTTGGCCACTTGGGCACACTGCTGGCTCATATTCAGCTGACTGTCCATCAGTACACCTAACTGACACCTTGTCTGTCAGGCAGCTTTCCAGCCACTCCTCCCCAAGCCTGTAGGGTTGCCTGTTGTTGTTGTGACCAAAATGCAGGAACCGACACGTGGCCCTATTGAAATTCATACAGTTAACCTTGGCCCACCGATCCAGTCTATCCAGGTCCTTCTGTAGTGCCTTTCTCCCCTCTGACAGATTGACGCTCCCTTCCAACTTGGTGTAATCTGCAAATTTACTGAAGGTGCACTCAATCCCCTCATCAAGATCATTAATAAAGATGTTAAATAGCAGCAGCCCCAGTACTGAGCCCTGGGAGACATCACTCATGACTGGCCACCAACTGGATTTAACTCCATTGATCGTAACTCTTTGGGCCTGGTCATCCAGCCAGTGTTTCACCCAACGGTATGTATGCCCATCCAAACTTTGGGCAGCCAACTTCTCAATGAGAATGTTGTGGGGGACAGTATCAAAGGCTTTACTGAAGTCCAGGTAATCTATGTCAACAGCCTTACCTTCATCCACTAAGCAGGTCACCTTGTCATAGAACAAAATCAGGTATAATTGCTACTAGGTGGATAATAAATAGATCAGTTACATACATTCTTTTTTGAGACATTGTCACATTTGAGTCATTACAGAACAGCTCTTTACACCCTTACTTACTTGAAGCAGTATTTTAATGCCTTGGCAAGTCTGACTGAGGCCAGTGAGAGTCTCATTAGCATGACATTCTGACATAGATAGGAAGAGGACTTCACTCCCCTTACACATGCTTAGACTTTTACTATTCATTAATTATGCAAATCAGTTTGTGAGCAAGACACACTTCAGTGTTTGAAGATGGCAATTTCAGTTACATTTACTGTAAAGTCTTCAGGGTTTTGCTGAGTGCTGTTTTGTTCTGGTATGCTTTACACCGAAATATCACATAGCTATGGTGGGTCATTCATTTGTTTCACAAATTAATTTCAGACTGATCAATTAGATAGACTTAGCAAGAAGACTGAAATAATAACAAGCAGTTGCTGGAGAAGAAAGAGAGCATTTCAAATATTTATGACTTTTCTGTCCACGTAGATCTCACTTGAAAACACTGCTCATGATCTCTCACCAGAAGAGAGATTCAGAAAATACCAAAAGAGCTTAAAAATCTTTTTAACTATCCATCAGTGTGATTTTCTTCTGAACTATCACAATTAATCAAGTCAATCACTCTTTTGGAAACAGAATTATTTTCTTTCAGTTATTCCACAAGATGCACACTATATCAGCTTCTACCATTTTTACTTTTATCTTCCTGGAAAGAAGACCTGAAAGAGTGAGAAATATAGCTTTAGTTGCTTTATAAGTCGTAATCACACTACTATGTTATTTATTCATTTAATTTAAAGCAATTTCAGACTATGATTCAAAGAACCTCACTGAATTTTTAACTCTGATTCCTAACTAAAAGAAAGGAGAAAAAGCATGAGGAGAGAAAGCTTTGTGAAATACAGAATCTGAACTAAGCTGGTAGTAACAAGGAAGAGAAAAAGCATTAGTGGAATATTTGCTACTACAATAATATTTCAAATAATGTAAACATTTACTGCAGACTTCACATAAATTCCTGGCTACTTTGCAGATAATAAGATTTTAATAGGGACAGAAGACCTTCCACGTGAGGTCAACCTGATAAATTTGGGTCTGCTCATCCTGGAGAAAAGAAGGCTCTGGAAAGACCTGATGGTGGCATTTATATAAATATAAGGGGGAGCTTATAAGGAAGAAGGGGCAGACTCTTAAATGTGATATGACAAAGGGAAATAATTTCAAAGTAAAAATGGTGAGAGTTAGATTGGATATAAAGAAAAAGTTTTTTACATTGAGGGTTGTGAGGAAGTGGGCCAGGTTGCCCAGAGTGGTGGTGAATGCTCCATTCTTGGAGACATTCAGAGTCAGTCTGGACGGGGCTCTGAGCAATCTGATCTAGCTGTAGGTGTCACAGTTCATTGCAGGGGAGTTGGACTAGATGACTTTTAACGGTCCTTCTTCCAACTGAAACTATTCTATAATTCCAAGGTGAGAATTCTAATAGATATGTGATCATCAGCCAACATACATCTTTTTCTGCTTCATACCGGACATGCTGATATGATAATACATGTAAGTGCTTCAGAACATTTGAAGTTCTCTCCTAAAGCTGGTAGTTTTGTTTCCTTTGTCACTATCCTGGTGATACTGAATGGCCATGTCCTGGTGCTGCTTCTGATAGGGTGAGAGTAAGGTGCAAGTTGTGCTTCCATATTCCTCTAGTTTTAGTGTGAATTCCAGCATGTTATCTAATATACTGTTTACAGTAATTCTAAGTAATCCTACAGATAAATAACACAGAAAGAATTAAGTTATGATGGTTTTGACTATATTGGACAGTTTAAATCTTTTGAAAGATGGCTGTTTTTCAAGTTGATAGTATTTGTCGTTCCTTTTTTTTCTTTTTTTTTTTTTTTATTTCCTCATAAAATGCACAAATTGGCCTTGAAATTCATTCTCCAGAGGCACTCTATTAGGTAAAAGTTTCTTACTTCACTTAAAAATATTATTATTATTATTATTGATATTATTATTATTGTATACAATAGCCTGTTGACTAGCACATTTACAGCTCAGCAAATATAATGATAAATAATATTTTTGATCAATACTAGTTTGTATTATAATTATCAGAATTACTAAATGATCTCAAACTTTAAAGACCTACTGGCTCTACCCACAAAACCTAAATCCCAGCCCTTCTTCTGTGTCTTATTTATATGTTGTTTATTTGAAACAGTCATAATTCAAAAGAAAAATTACAGTACATGGAGAACTAGTTAGTATTGAATAGTGTTGAGTAGTAAAACTCCACCATACTATTCATAATAAATATACCTTACCATCTGATTTCCAGTCTGAAAGACAAATCAGTGTAGTGATATATTTCCACATATTTAATTTTGCATTCTCTGAAAACAAGTAGCTCAGCTCAATGCCAGTGAGGTAGCATCAGGATACTACTGTCCATAACAACAATCCTTTTTTATTGAATCAGTGCATTGTAGCACAGGTGTTTATTTGTATAACTTCACTGAATATTATGCTTTAGTCTGTTTTGTTAAATATCCTGTGACACTTAATGTTCATCATCCATAAATGACAAACCCCCTAGTTTCTTGCCTAAGACTAAGTTTTAATGGCTGAAATTAAAAATTAAATGAATTGTATCTGTACAGCACTTCAGCATCCTGGGGATTGCCACACTGTGAAGAATAAAAAATAATAGAAAAAAAAATAATGATAGCAAGGAAAATGAGTTTCAGTTAATATGTTGGGAGAGTATCTTTTCCATCAAATGTTTTGCATATATGCTGGCATAAAATGCAGCTGCACACTTATCATTTTTATTACTAGCAATTCAGTAGAGTATTCTAAATATACTTAGATTTTTAGACTTCACTTACACTTCCTTATCTGAATCAGTGCTGCCAGTGCTTGCTGTTTGGAAAGGTCACAACAATGCTGAATAAATTATTTTCATCAGAGAGTGGGCCCACTGAAAATATTTTCACATACAAGCAGGACTATTTTTTCTTTCACTGAAATCTAAACTTTATTTAGTATTGTAAACTATTTATAATTTTCCTGTTGGTCCTTATGAAACAGCTTGGTTCCCCTCAATCACCTCTTATGGGGCATACGTCTGAACTGTATAATCAACATCACACCTAAAATCACCTGGTATTTGAACAACATAGCACCAGTAACACTTGAGTGATCTCTCTTTTCCTGGACACATTCAGAAAAAAGCAGATTGCAAGCAGTGTTTGTGTCATTTTAGTAAGAATTCAGACTTTGCAAAGTTCCAGAAAGTCATGAGATGGGGAATATAGGTAAGAATGTAGAATGTCTTGAATTTCTAGATGAACTTCAGTGAATGGTCTAGAAAAACAGAACAAATGAAGCAGGTATGACTATGTTTTCCTTTTTTCCTTTCACTGGCTCACAGCTTTTCTTTTTGGATCATTTACTAAGATGTAGTACAAAACAGACATTCTTAGTACAAATTGGCTGTACATAATGCAAATATTCCTTAAACAGAAAAAGTAAGAATACCCAGACAGAATATGCTAGATTGTTTCTTAAATTAAAGTATGAATGTTCCGTTAGTAATATACTTTGGCTGAAACACTCCTCAAATTTTTTGTGTTATACATGTTAAAATATCCATAAATTCTATTCCTGTAATTCATTTTCTCTCTTTAGAGCATTTCATAGAATCATAGGATCCTTAGAGTTGGAAGGGACCTCTGAAGTTCATGTAGTCCTGCTCCCCTGCAATGAACAGAGAAATCCACAGCTAGATCCAGTTGCCCAGGGTCCCATCTGGCCTTAATTTAAAAGTCTTTACGGTGAAGGTATCAAATATATCTCTAGGCAGCATGTTCCAGTGCCTCACCATCCTCACTGTAAAAAAATTTTTCCTTTTATTTGACCTAAATGTGCCCTCTTTAAGTTCAAAGCCATTTCCCCTTATACTATCACTACAGAGCCCACCAAAGTGTCTATCTCCTTCTTTCCCGTAGTCCCCTTTTATATATAGTGAAAGGCTGCTCTCAGGTCACTGCTCAGCCTTCCCTTCTCTAGGCTGATGAGCCCGAGTTTTTTCAATCTGTCATAGGAGATGTGTTCCATATCTTAGATCATTTCTGTGGCCATCCTCTGAATGCTCTCCAACACATCTGTGTTTCTCCTGTACTCAGGACTCCATATCTGGATGCAGTACTCCAGGTGAGGTCTCACCAGTGCAGAATAGAGGGGCAGGATCACTTCCCTCAATCTGCTGGCCATAATTCTTTTAATGTAGCCCAGGATATAGTTGCTTTTCTGGGCTGTGAAGGCACATTTCTGGCTCATGCCCAGCTTCCCACCTGAATATGAGTAAATTATGTCAACGTAATATTTGTTGGTAATCATTAATATAAGAAATAGAATTACACTTTGCTATGAGGATCACAGTAGTTTACCTGAGTACAGATTAAATTGATCACCGAAAGTAATTTCACCTCAAAGTCTAGGATTTTTTATTCCAAAACAACTTACTCTGTATTATGAATAATCAAACACAAAATAGAAATAGAGCCAAATTAGTTCAGAGTTAATTTATTATTTCACAGCATGGTCTCTCATCATATTTCAGAATTACAGTAATGTCAAGAGACTGTCTTCGATTTGCTTTTCTCTGCCTACTCACAACCTCCTGATTTTGATTTGAATTAGAGTTGAAAGGAACTGTATTAGTGATACCATGTGTGAAAACCTTAAAGACATTTGTTCTACAGAGCATGGATCTGTACAGGTATGACCAGAAGTCCTGTGTTTATCAATACGTTTATCAGTATCCTCATGCTTTTTCTTCATCGTTCCCTGTGCAGTCAAAAGGATATGTCTATGCATGTAATTTTTCAGGACTAAAGATAATTTGTTGTTCTGCTGTGTTGTACTATGCTGTCAAATATGTCAGATATGCTGGTTTGCATTTCTCAGTTGCTAGTGATAACAAATTCTTGTTGACCACGCCAATGTTCCCTAGCAGGCAGTTCATCACATTCAAATTTATGTTTATTGACTGAACATAGATGATGTCATATATTTTATATTATTAAAAAAAAAAAGTTAAAGAAAGTCAGGTTGACAAAGTGTCTGAAGAGAAAACACCTAGATTAGGATTGATTATGCCAAATGAATTAGTCCTTTTATATTGTCATATATCATTAATTTTGTGTTTTCTTAAATATTTCTTCTCTGATAGGAGCTTTTCTTGTTTTCTTATTCTTTTTTTTTTCCTTAAAGATTTTTTTTTTCTATTATGAGTGTATGCAATATTCTTACCTGTTCAGCATAAAATTTGGAATAAGCATTTTAGAATAGACAAAAACTAGAGGAAAAAATGTAGTGAATGGGTATTAACTACCATGTGCATCAAATTGTATGTTTGACTTTCCTAAAAAGCATCTATGTGATGGTTTGTAAGCTGTGAATTTCGTGGCTGATTACTACTTGACAGTATGTATGCAATATAATTGTAATATACTCTGTAAAATACTCTGAATGTATTTACAGGAGAGTAGATTAATGCACCATGTGCAACTGTGTCTGATGTCCCTAAATTTTTAATAAGTAAACATTTACCTTGAATTGCTTAGGCAGAAAAGCAGAGAAAAAAGAGGACTGATCTTTTCTGTAATTTTCCCTGGAAGGTAAGATAAGGAAGGGAGAAGAACTGCTAGTATCCATTGAACAGCAAAGGCTGGTATGTGGTTGGAGAAGGTGCTTAAGGATGTATGTAAGTTGGCAACACGTAGGCCAGGAAATCCTTTAAATTGTATCTGTTAGTTGCTTTTTCTAACTTATTATTTCATTCTATGCCTCCTTCACTCACAGCCATCTACAGAATAAATGCCCTGTCAGGTATATTTCCAGTGTATCAGTAGGCCTCTTGCTAGTTTCCAAAAAGCTCTATTTGAACCTATTTGATGATTTCAGTGTGTTTTTATTTTTTACAGAAAGTCTAGGTCTCTTTGAAAAAAACAATGATAAACAAATCTGTACTTTCTAGATATATCAAATAAATGATACACTGTAAATATTTCATTCAGATTCATTCAAGTTTAAAGAAGAAAGCTAGCTGCTCTTGGTTGGGTAAGGGAGAGCTAAATAAAAAGCAATGGATACATTCCTATCCTGCTGTGGAATTGATCTGAACAATTTGTGCAAAAAAAAATTTATGTTGATTTGATTTATGAGCATAAATATCAAAGCAACAAGATAAATCCATATATTAATATGCATATACTTCCTTAATCACAGATTTTACAATATCTTTGTAGATCCTGGTATTTTTTTTTAATTCCATGGTCTCTAGAAAACTCCAGTAAATGAATTCTTTTTTTTTTTTTTTATTTCTTTAGACCAGAGTACTGTCTATACGTTAAATCCACTAATGATCAGCACTGGTTAAATATTTTATTTTCCTTTCTGTAGAATGCATCTCATTTCTTCCTTATCTTACTCTAAATAGTTAGTTCCTGTGTTTTGCAGATGAAACAATTCAAATAATAGCCAGAGCATAAAAGGTGTAATAATTAATTACAGCATGAATCACCAGCAAATTCTACTTTAATACTCTCAGTATGTACAATAAAGGGGAAATGAAATATTTTTTGCTGTGTGTCAACATTCTCTCTCCTTTTACTTCATTAAATCAAGATGATATAACTCTCAGAAGACAGGAGAGCAAATTTTAAAGCTGTATTGATTTAACCTTCTCTCTGTAAATATTTCATAGTTCTATAATGTGCTAATGCAATCATGCACAGAACAAAGGATTGCATTTTTCTGTTAGTACACAGAAGGGGCATATGACAGCATTTATTATGCCATTTAAGCAGTATTACATAGGTAAACACACAAGGATTTTGTCACTGTTATAAATGTCAAGAAGGATTGATACAAAACTGTTTTCAAGTGAAATTTTCATTAAGAAAGACTGTTCAAAATTTGCAGTTTCTTGAAGGATTATAAACTCATTTATCAGTTATGGGGTTCTATGTATTTTCTTAGATATTTCCCTTCCTCATATCTTGATGTATGTACATTTGATGAAAGGGCACCATTCTTAGTGCACCATAATTTTGTTTTTACTTTGAGACAAGTTTCAGTTCTGAAGTTGTATCATCCCAGTACTTTTCAGTACAGATTAGTGGAAGAAACTCACAGGAGTGGACAACAAAAAAATATCACCATATCCAGAATAGTCATTTTAAAGATTTTTTTCTGAACCAGTGATGCTACTTCTTCTTATGATAGGATGGTGAAAATTCTAGTTCCAGAAATGTTGTAGTGTCAATTAAAAAAAAAAAAAAGACCAAAACTATTCAGAACATGAAAAAGCTAGTACTAGGATATTTATATTTTACAGTCTTTTTCTGAAGTAATTAAAAGTGCAAATTTTATTTGGAAATTTACAGTATTATTTATATTTCTAATTCCTCAGATTTTAAAAATACACATGGCATCAAAATAGTTTACACCCATTCATAAAAATGGTAAAATATCAGACTCTTCTGGTTGTCTTTATTTGGTTAAAAATAATTTTTATTAGATTGATAGCAGTTGATGTAAATCAAATCCTGATCATTCCCCAATATATTAATGATCTATTATCACTAATGTTTTGGAATGTTCTGATGATTCAAAGCAAAGCCGTCTTGCTGAAAAGGAAAGTGTTTGGAATATTTTTTTAAATTCTTAAATTAATTCTATGATTTGCTATTTTTGCCAGAGTCTACATGTTGTGAATGCAGATGGGGAAAATGACAATAAAACTACCAAATATAGACTTAATTTTCAGTCCTATGGATTAGTTGATTTTGTCAGAAAATGTTCCAATAATTTTAATATTTAAACATTGGGAAAGTATCGCAAGACTGAAACATAAATAAATTTGCATCTATAGGAATTTGGTGTGACACTGGTAAATATCAAAAACAGTTTAAATCTCACAAATGTTTTGAAAGGAAGCACTAAGAAGCAAGATAAGAATAATACATGTGTGGGGCTTTTTGGCTGTAATGAGGTATAGAACTTGAAAAAGGAAAAAAATCCAGTTACTTTTAACATGTAAATTATAGAACTAAAATATTATAATTTGAGATATAGAAAGTATGCATGACCAGATTCAGTGTTTACATAGTGAAGTAATATATATATATATATTTTGCTAGGAATTGAATCTAACTCTAATATTCATAACTTTTAACTTTAATTATGTAACAACATAGGTTGATGGATATTAGGTCTCCTGTGGAATTTCAAAAGTTACTTTTCACTGTTATCGTTCCATTGTCTGTTTCTTTCAACCCAACAAAATCAAGCATAACAAATTGTGACATATTGTTTCTTATTAAGGAATGCAATATAACCAGCCTTCTAATCAACAGGCATTGTGAATAGCACTGAGATTAATGGAAGGGTGGAATAAATAAGATGTTAGTGATGTGTAGATAACCTCAGCGTGTTGGTAACTCAGAGATTAAATAAACTGGAAAAAAACAGGCTCTACACAGCATTCCCATTGAGCTAGTGTATCATCTTGTGAGCAGAGGGGCTGTGTAAAGAATAATGAAGAACTAGGAAAGTTGACTGGGAAAAAAGATAGAGTAAGATAAATACTTAAATTGAAAGAAATAGAAGAATTTGGAAAAAAAATATCCCTGGGACACTGTAAAATATGGCAAGATGGTGGGGTCATATACAGCCTTGTTCCACTGTTCAGCTTTCTGATCCAAGATCCTCACTGACTGTGGTCATGCAATCCCGCATCTGCAGCCATTTATGCTTCTTCAAACTATTTTATGAAAATGAAGAGACAAACCCCTCCCGTTCACTCTGGTTTCCCCAGAAACATTGAATGAAAGATGGAAAAAAAAAAAAAAAAGACAGAAAATGTCCAAAAGGACTCAAGAGTAAGGGTTCTATTTAATAAACTATGTTGCAAGTCATTTCTGCAGAAGCCAAAGGAAACCGAAAAAGAAACCAAAAAAGAAACCAAATTAGATAATCATGAGATATTTTATTGTGTAGGTTAAGTTACTTTGGCATTACTGTTTTAAAAACTGTCATGGCTTTTTTAAGAAAACTTTATAATTCAAATGCAAATTCAAAATGATGTGCTGCAGTTATTCTGTGTACTAGACTCAGAACAAAACTTGAAGTTTTTCTTTATAGAAAAGCTCCTAATGGTAGTTGCCAAAAAGAAAAGACAACTGCAGAGCATGAACCATCTTAGCGCTTCTCAAGTGTTCTTATACTTCATTAATCTTCAAAAAGATCCTGGAGTATTCAGTAACCTTAAGAAATTGCTTATAGGTCAAAACAAACTAAAAGGTTGAATTGTTTATTACATATGATGTACTGTTGGTGCAGATGAATTGTGCATTGGATATAAACAAGAGAAGACTGAGCAGCGATGATAAACACAAAGAATATCTTAGGTTCACCTTTTTTCTACCTACCACGGAAAACAGTGCACTTTTTTTTTCCCATGATTCCACACAGTGTTTCATTTCAAATTAATGTTGAAAATCCATATACTGATCAGTTCCAATGAGGAAATATTGATTTATGACAGCTGTACACACCATTTGTACTGCAACCCAGATTTGTTAGAATAGTTGTTTTCAAACATTTTTTTTTTTTCCAGAAATAATATGCCTGTATAGTATTTTTGTAGATAAATATCAGATAAATATGTGGAAATCTCAAAACACATTCCCATCAAAGTTTCAAAGTTGAGACAGTAGTTTTGTAGCAATACTCGTTCTAAATGGTTAGTATTGCCAAGAGTAGTGCATTAGGGTAATGTGACCTTAAGGACTGAGCTGCTGAACAAGCAGCCTGCTAATTTGATTTTTTCTTTTGTCACTTTTTGATCTAAGTTGTCTTGCTCCTTGTTGGCCATATACTTTCAGAGGGACAAACATTTTGGACTTCAAATACATGTAAAGTATTCTAAGTAATACCTTCCTATAAAGTTAGAGCTTGGAAAATATACAAAAACTTAGGAGAAGATTACAGTATGAAATAATTAATTAGACTGAGATCCCTTGTTCAGCTGAATGCATGACCTCAGCTAGTCTTCAGCAGAAAGGAGGTTACCATCTTGTCAGCTATTTTTAGACTTACTATATGAAATTAAATACATGTTCATCTTCTCGTATGTCTGCTGAGCATTCAATAACTTGATTTCAGTTTACTTAGTAAATTAAACTATTGTAAAGAACCAAGTAAATTTAAGGCAGAGCAACTTTACTGAGATTTGTAAACAGTAGAATATCTAAATTTGAAAATAAATATTAGCCTTGGAATTTTAGCTATTCAATTTACCAATAAACATATATATCAATCTTATGTTTCACTTTATGCTCAAGGATATTAAAATAACTAATAAACGGTCCAGTTTCCGAAGAAATTCTCATTTTCAGCAATCTCCTGTTTACGTTCTGACTTCAACTTCAGGATTAGTACTACAGAAAATCAAAAGTAAATCCATTAAAAAAAAAAATCACACAAAAAAACTCTGATAAATGTCTATCTTATAAAACCTCCATTGTTCAGAAGAAGCCTAGAAACTTCACAGCAAATAAAAGTATAAACTGAATACTGAAATATTTCTGAAGTGGTGTCAACAATGGTTTCCTAGGCCAGACTTCAAACTGCAATGCACTAGATTTAGAGAGGCTTTTGAACCACAGATGGTGAACAAATAATAGAATCACAGAATGGCCTTAATTGAAAAGAATCACAATGATATCATCTAGTTTCAGCACCTCAGCCACAGGCAGAGTCATCAACCACCAGACCAGGCTCCCAGAGCCATACCAAGCCTGGCCTTGAACGCCTCCAGGGATGGGGCATCCACAGCCTCCTTGGGCAACCTGTTCCAGTGTGTCACCACCCTTTGAGTAAAAAACTTCCCCCTAATATCTAACCTAAACCTTCTCTGTCTCAATTTGAAACAATTCCCCCTTGTCCTATCACTATTCACCCTCTTAAATAGACGTACTCCCTCTTGTTTATATGCTTCCTTCAAGTACTGGAAGGCCACAATAAAGTCTCCATGGAGCCTTCTCTTTTCCTAACTAAACAAGCCCGATTCTCTCAACCTTTCCTCACAGGACAGGAACTCCAGCCTTCTGATCGTCTTAGTGGCCCCTCTCTGGATCTCCAAGATCTCCACATCTTTCTTGTACTGGAGGCTCCAGACTTGGACACAGTACTCCAGCTGGGGTCTCACAAAAGCTGAGTAGAGAGGGAAAATCACCTTCTTCTCTCTGATGGGCTCCCCTTTTTTAATGCAGCACAGAACACAGTTGGCCTTCTGGGCTGCAAGTGCACACTGCTGGCTCGTGTCCAGCTTCCTGTTTACCAGGACCCCCAAGTCCTTCTCCACAGGGCTTCTCCAGGAGATCTTCCCCCAGTTTATATAACTACCTGGGATTGCCCTGGCCCAAGTGTAGCACCCTGCACTTGGCCTTATTGAACCTCATTAGATTTTTATAGGTCCACTTCTCCAGCCTGTCCAAGTCCCTCTGCACGGCTTCCCCGCCTTTCAGTATATAGAATCATAGAATCACCAAGGTTGGAAAAGACCTAAAAGATCATCCAGTCCAACCGTTCACCTATTCCCAATAGCTCCCACTAAACCATGTCCCTCAACACAACATCCAGCCTTTCCTTGAACACCCCCAGGCTCGGTGACTCCACCACCTCCCTGGGCAGTCCATTCCAGTGCCTGACCACCCTTTCTGAAAAGTAATACTTCCTCATGTCCAGCCTGAATCTCCCCTGCCGTAGCTTGAAACCATTCCCTCTGGTCCTATCACTAATGACACGAGAGAAGAGGCCGACCCCCAGCTCACTACAACCTCCCTTCAGGAAGTTATAGAGAGCAATGAGGTCCCCCCTGAGCCTCCTCTTCTCCAGGCTGAACATTCCCAGCTCCTTCAGCCTCTTCTCATATGGCCTGTGTTCCAGACCCCTCACCAGCTTTGTTGCCCTCCTTTGAACACGTCCCACAGCCTCAATGTCTTTCTTGCAGTGAGGGGCATGGGAGTCATGTTGGCAAGCCTCCAGCCTTCTGGGACCTCACCAGTCAACAAGGAGCGCTGACAGATGATGGAAAGTGGCTCGGCTATCACCTCTGCCAGTTCCCTCAGCACTCTTGGGTGGATCTCATCTGGCCCCATCAACTTGTGACAGTCCAGTTGGAGCAGTAGGTCTCTGACTGTTTCTTGCAGAATCACAGGGGGGTTAGTGTGCTCCCCGGCCGAGATTACCAGGTCAGAGAGAGGAGTGTCCTGAGTGGCCTACCACAGGCGGTAGATTCTCTTTTTCTCCCGGAGCCTCAAGAATAGCTCCCTATTCATCCACGCCGGTCTTCTTCCCCGCCGGCTCATTTTGCAGCTCAGGGGGACTGCCTGCTCCTGCGCCCTTAAGACTTCCTTCTTGAAGAGCAACCAGCTCTCTTGGACCCCTTTACTCGCTAAGACTGAATGCCAGGAGACTCCCCCTATTAGTCCCTTGAACAATTCAAAGTCCGCCCTCCTGAAGTCCAAGGTAGCAATTTTACTATTCCCCCTCCAGGCTCCACCATGAATCACGAAGTCTATCATTTCATGGTCACTCTGTCCAAGACAGCCTCCAACCTCCACATCCCCCACCAAACCTTTCCTGTTTGTGAACAGCAGGTCTAGTGGGGCAGTTCCTCTCGTGGGCTCTCCGACCAGCTGTATCAAGAAGTTGTCCTCTACGCATTCCAGAAACCTCCTAGACTGCTTCCTCTGTGCTGTGCTGTACTCCCAGCATATGTCAGGGAAGTTAAAGTCCCCCATGAGGACAAGGGCAGGCGACTGTGCAGCTCATGCCAGCTGCTTATAGAATACCTTGTCTGTCTCTTCATCCTGATTTGGAGGTCTATAACAGACGCCCACCAGGGTGCCTGTCTTGTCAGCCCTTCCTCTGATCTTTACTCATAGGGATTCAACGTCATCGTCCCCACTCATAATCTCAGTAGCGTAGAAGCATTCCCTGATGTAGAGAGCCACACCACCACCCCGCCTTCCTTGCCTATCTTTCCTGAAGAGTTTGTAGCCATCCATTGCAGTGCTCCAGTCGTGGGAGCAATCCCACCACGTTTCTGTTATGGCAACTAGGTCATAGTTTGCCTGCTGCACAATGGCTTCCAACTCTTCTTGTTTGTTGCCTATGCTGCGTGCATTAGTGTAGACGCACCTCAGCTGAGCCCCTTGCCTCTCACCTAATCCCAATACCACTTCCCCAGGCTGATCTCTAGGAGGCCTGGCTTTATCCCCTTCACCCTTCCTATCTAGTTTAAAGCTCTCTCTACAAGTCCCGCCAGCTCCTGGGCAAGTATCCATCTCCCTTTTGGAGACAGGCAATTCCCATCAGCAGACCTCAGGCCAGGTGCCGAGTAGACAGCCCCACGATCAAAGAATCCAAAATTTTTGCGCTTGCACCAGCCTAATCAACCAGCCATATCAACTGCACTGCTCAGGTGGGTGTCATCCACAAACTTGCTGAGGGTGCACTCGATGCCATTGTCTATGTGGCTGATGAAGATGTTGAAGAGCACTGGTCCCAAGGCCGAGCCCTGAGGGTCATCACTTGCGACTGGCCTCTACCCTGGCACAGAATCACTGATCACAACCTTTTATCTATAACAAGCCAACCAATTCTTAATCCATAGGACAGTCCATCTTTCAAATCCACACCTCTCCAATTTAGAGAGAAGGATGGGATGAGAGACCTTGTCAAAGGATTCACAGAAGTGCAGATAGATGATATCGTTGTGCTACCCCCATCCACCAATGCTGTCACTTCATCTGGCAGCAAGCTTATTTTGGAAAAGCAGTAATATTACTAATTTCCACCTCCTGCTCATAAAACTGAATTTCTAAAGTTATCTTTGACATTTTGCGAGTGTAAACAGCATAACAGACAAAGAAGAATAGGGCACATCTCTACATCATTTGGAGAGACCACCCAAGAGTGATCTGACAGAAAAACAAATGTTTGCCCGGTAACAAGATTTATGTGCATGCACATAAGACAAACAATTCAGTTCCTCTGTGGATCAGACTCAGTTCCTGATGTTTTGTACAGATCCAGTGTAGAAAATGTTTGACAATTTTTTTTTTCATTTCTAATAAATATTTTTTGGAGTAAATATGGAAAATGGGTAACTTCTGAAACTATAGAAATGATTTAGATCACTGATGCATGTTAGTTTTTTCAAACACCACAGCTGATTAAAGAGATCCCTATAGTAGTTTAGTATTTTGCTTCACACAATGTGTGAAGCTCAAATTAAAAAACAAACAAACAAACAAAACAAAAAAACCCTAGAAATTAAAAAAAGAAGTAAATAAAGAGAAAAGATTAAAAAAAAAAAACAGGAAGAAAAAGAAAAAGATAAGAAGAAAAAAGGGGCAAAGAGAAAAAAAGTTAAAGAAGAGAACAGAGAAAAAAGAAGTAAAAAGAAAGAATTTAGAATTCTAGAATTGAATTTAGAATTGAAGTCCTGTAAGAATATGTGAAACTATGAAACTGCATTGTGCAGTTCATGAGTGTGAATCCTACTGTCTGGAAAAATGAGAAATTCGAGATGAAAGTATGGACGAAAAAGGGCCTGTTCCTTTCAGAAGTCCTTCTTGCTTAAAAAACTTGCCTAAGACCTCTGTGGAGCTGTAATTGAGACATGCACTTTGTCCAAATGCCCACTAACGCGGTAAGTGGGCTGAGCTCAACAGAAGTAAGTATGGTTAGATTTTTCGCATGATATGTTTTATGTGATAAGAAGGGGCTCAAATTCTAGAGACACAAGTTCTCTATGCTACATGGCCTTCTTTTCCGAAAATGATGAGTCTCTGGTGAAGAAATTGCACTTAAGACTTCTAGTTCTAGTATTGGTAATATGTCTAATTGGTTGATGATTTTATCTGCTCATTTATTCTGAACTATTCTGAATGGAGAGTTGAAAAGAGCCAGATATGAGTTAAACAATGGTTCAAGATTTTGAAAACTATCTATATCTTAGTTTTATTTAAAACAAGTATGTAATAATAAGATGTCATAGTCTGCCTTAGTGCCCAGGAAAAAGGTAGAATGAACACATTGTATGTAGAGCTATATAATATGCAAATCAAGATACTAAAAAAAGAGAAAAACAAACTTAGAAGTTAAGGAAATCAAGCAATGTATAGTGAGTGGGGAAAAAAGTGGAATATGACTGCCAGACGTCAACATTGCTGTAACAGTATAGGGCCACATATTGCCCTCTGCACTGTTTCCAAGCAGTAACAGTAGCTAATAGATAAACACACAGAACTTTGTTGCAAACATAAACTCTTTCAGCTCTGTAAAGTAATAATTAGAAAGCCAAATCAACTAGAAAACAGTTCAAGACATGCTTAAGAAGTTCTTAGAAGAATGGCATTTCAAATCTCAAGCTTCACCTAACAGCTTGCAGTTCTACAAAGTACAGTAGTTCTGAATTTAAGCAAAGTAACCACACAGGCCATTACCACAGCAACTGACTGACTGACTTCTAGTACTTGCCTAAGATGATAATGGGAGTCTAATTTCTTCATTTTCTTTATTTGACTGAACACACAGATGAAAATAAATTAAAGATGAACATGACCCACCTGAGCTGAATCACTTGTTAATGAGTATGTATATGAGTAGTTATATTAAAACTAACAGATTTGAAAGAAAATTTCAGTAAGAAGAACCAAAAGAACAATAAGTTTGTAGTTTCAAACAATCATTCATTGATTTGCAAGCAGAAAAAAAAGAGCCAAATTTTATATTAAAATAATTCTATTTTTTTTAGATTTCATTTTATATTAAAATAAAGTATTAGATAAGGAGATTAAAAAATTAAATTTCATGAGTTTTTCTGTTTTGTTTTGTTTTGTAGTTTAACATTTGATATGGACATGCTATAACTACATCAGAAACTTTTCATCCAGAAAGCTTCCCTTGGCATCTAACTTACTCTTGGTAGGCAAAGCCCAGCTGGATGTCAAGAAGATGAAGTAAACCCAGGCTCTTGGTGTCCTGCCCTTTGTTTAACCATGAACCTGACTAGATGTCTTTGGTCATGTGTCATCAACAGTAGATTTGTTTCCTTATGAAGAAGTCAGTAAAATACTCTCTGATTATTTAATGATAACAGCAGGTTTCTAAAGACTTCTAGGTAACAGGAATTAGAAAAGCTCAGTTTAATTAATAAATAATGATCATATTTTCAATATTAATAAAAGTAATTACATAATAACTATATGCATTGAAGCAAATTGTTCCTCAGGAGTCAACTCACAAAGTGACCAAAATTGCAGTTAACTTCCCTTTTCCTGCTTTATTTATGTTCACTCTTTTTCTATGTGACATTCTGTTGCATGCAAAAGTCCCACTTACTAACAGGAGAGGCTGGACCAGGATCTGCTGCATGAAGATGATTAGAAGAAGCTCCATGATTCTCTAGAAATCCCTAGCAATCTGTTGAGAACTTATGCTGCGGAAGAGGGAAGATATGACAAAAACAGAAAGAGTTGTGTATTGAGCATGACAGCTTTCTGCACCCAATGCTCACTGTCTTGCTGAAAGGACTAACTGTAATCTTTAACAAAACAAGGAAGATGTAAGGTAGAGCAGAGGAGACTGTAGTGAAATGAGAGGGAAGAACCTGGGAAGGGAGCAAAATAATTTTCTGAAGTGTTTTAATTTTTGTTTCTCTTCTTTGTTTTTGCTTCCCAGTACCAAACATCACTTATTACATATGTTCCAATCCAATACAGTGAATGGCAGTCAGTCCAGCTCTAGAACACACGCAAGAAATGCATACTGAAGGACAAGAGTGAATATTGTGTGTCACTCACCTGCAAAACCAGTGTCATAGCATAGATATTCAAGTCAGTAAATAACATTTAGGTGATTTAAGTAGGTCAGAACAAGAGATTGAAGAGACTGGTTACATTGAATGAAGTGAATGTCCCCTTGTAGAGATGACAAATTCAAGAGGAAGGATTATTTTACTGTACGATATGCAGTGTATTTCTGTCACTAAGTGCTGCAACAGATACATGGAGCCTGAGGATTATTTTTCCTTAACATGACTTTTTATAGGAGTGCCCTACAACTATATTCACAGTATATGTTATAATTTTCTTGAATGACACAATGGCTTTGCAAAGTATTTACATGAAGTTGTAGAGAAGTTAGATTATCATATTTTTTTTTTTCTTGCCTTGAAAAACATTTACTCTTTGGTTTCTGGTGGTCCCAAAGGGCTTGTGTCTTTCTTCTAGCTAGTTACACATTGTTTCATTGAATGTGAAACCACAATGCAGAGTTAGACATAACAGATCTGGTTCTCATACTCTCAGTGCATGACAGTTTGCAGGTAGGGAAAGTAGGTGAAAGTGTATGTATTTTTCCTCTTTAAATCTTCTGAGTGGAAGGAAGTGAGTTGGATACATCACACTCTGTTTATGACAGTGGCAACTTTTCTCAGCCTGAACATGCTTGCCACAATAGTAAGTGGCTTTGTTACTTCTAACAAAATCCCTGTGCATTTTTCTGGCTCAGAGGAGCAGTTTCAAGATTCATGGGTTTGGATAGGTCTCATTGTTATGGTTTATTATTATTAAATACTCTTATTAAATGCTGATAAAATATTCGTTGGCTCTTGAAATTTTATTTTAATTTTTTAAGGCTTTTGAAATGTTGCTCCAGTGTGGATAACGAAGGGTATCCTGCAATAAGAGTTCATAAAAATGGGTTGATGGTATCAAAGCATCAATAAAATTCTCTTTGTGGTTACCTTCCAAACACCTTTTCTGCTGACTGAACTTTTATTTCTTGTTTAATTATTAAGTGCTGAATTGCTAGTTTGAAAACATTTTCCTTTCGGCACATGGTTGCATGTTTTTTCTTCTCAATTCTCCCTCGCCATCCCCTCACTTGCATCCATTTTTCTGCTTAGAGTCCTCATCCACAGCAAGTACTGAGTCACATTTGTACTATACATCACTGAAATCAGCCGCTGATACAGTAAACTTACTGGAAGCCATGTCTTGGTATTTTTTTGCAATATATTTTTTTATATATCTTGCAATACCTTTTTGCAAAAGTTAGTGGAGACATGTTTAACAAATATTAGACTCAAGAGGTAAGAAGGAACAAGAAGTAATCAGAACAGTGTTATTCATCATGCTGTCCTTGTCATGAATGAAAAAGTTATCAACCCTTATCTATGTAAAAATGAAAACTGACAAAAAACAAAAAACAAACGAACAAAAAAACAACCCTACAGAAATAAAGACAAAAACCCTCAACTTTTCTAAAGTCCTGTTTGAAAGAAGTGTATTGCAAGGCTCTCCTCTGCAAAACCTCCTTTTGTGTGTCATGTTGTCATTCCCACAGAAAAAATCTTGGCTGTAATTTCTTGGTGCTTGCCTTTTTGCAAAAATGAGAGATCAAGAGCCAAACAAATAATGGAAAAAATATTAAGTTAGACTTCTTCAGTTGAAAAAATACTAACATTTTCAATCTGCACACTTCAGATTAATTACCCTGTTTTTATCTAGATCCTACTGATTTGACATGGGGAAGGAGTGCAAAAAAAATATTTCAAACCAGGCACTGAAGATGCCTTTGTAAACTGCTTGCAAAATCAATTCTTCATCTTGGTGGTCCTCAAAATCCAGCTACAAGGCCTTTGATTTATGATACATTTACATGAAAAAGTTCAAAAATTGAAACCATTTTGTATTTCATCAGTCTGAGGATGATCTTCAGAAATGTTCTAAGATTTTAAAGATAAAATGTAGTTCAGCTGCTTCCTTTAAAAACAAAGTAGTCTCTGCTCTGATACAGGTTTCAGACTCCTTCTTCTGACATTTATTGTGTCTATCCTTTGGAAGTCAAGCAGATTTCTCCAATTAACAGAGTTCTCCATATGGTGTTTGGACTATGTGTGACTGTGTATTTCATGCTGTCATAGCTGGGAGCTAAACTGGGATTCTTGTGATCCAAAGGCAATAACTCTGCCTGGTGAAGCTTATCCTTAGCCAATGTGAACTAAGCAAACATCTCTGCAGCTGTAGCTGCTCTTTCTGTAATTCAAGCCTTTGAACCCTGTATCACCTTAAGCCAAACCAAACCAAAACCTGCAAGGGTTCCAACACCAGTAACAATTCTGCAGTAATGGCATTCCGGAACTCTCCTAACAAACACTGAAGTTTTTACAAACCACATTTACAAACCAAAAAGCCTCATATACCTCTTAAATGACAATGTTTCTTGAAAAAAAAGCTCCATGTTTTGTCTCTTAAAAACAATTGTCCTACTGTAATTCTTTCCCTTGCTTCTGCTTGCAACCCTATTGTCATTAAAAAATAAGCCTTTGTATTTGAGGCCATAAGTTCACCTTTTCAGAGCTGATAAGGATAAAAAGAGGAAAGGGGACATAAGCTAATTTTGATTGTTTTCAAGAGTATTACAATGGCAACTATCTTTTGAAGCACTTTATCACTCAGTCAGAGGAAGTCAACATTCAAAATCCTCCTCTTGAAGAGTCCAGAACTATTTGAACAAAATGTATACACCTATTGACTAACAGCATTTAAACTCTTCCATGGTGATGCCACTCCTGTATTAAAACTAGTTTCTCTCGAAGTAATCTATGCTATCTTGTGTCTTCCCTGTGCTTTGGATAGTTTTCTGGGATGTTCAGTTCCATATAGTTCAGCTAAAAATTTTAGCATTTTTCTTGTAACTGGAAAATTATTTCTCACACCTTTTTTTTTTCTTTTTTTTTTTTTCAGCAGAACTGTCTTTGTGTTCAGCTTTTTGTCTATAAAGAAATGATGTGGATACTAGCAGACAGAGCAGAAATATTGTCAAGCAATGTTTCCCCTTTTCTGCAGACTATATGGCATGTTTCAAAAGATATAAATCATTGCATATTTAAGGATAACATATTAGAAACTAGTATTTTTTGTCATAATCATTTATGATGAGTTTCTGTAGTATTTAGGCCTGGACTATGTATGCAAACCATGCACTTACTTTTGTAGCCTTTCTGATGGGTATTCATGGAATTATATTGCAGTCAAGAACATGCAGTCATGAAGAAGAGCCTGAAAATGTAATAGGAGTGCAAACAATGTAACAAATACTTGAAAACTGATGAGGAATGCTAGTGAACGCAGAGGAGGATGCCCAGCACTCAGTGGAAAAATTCCAATGGAAATTGTATTTCTAAGCATGTGACTTTTGGGAATCACAGATAAGACTACAGCTGAATATTTTGTATATTGAAAAGGGAAAAAACTGCAATAGGTCCTCCTTCTCCAGACAAATATGTGTGAATTACTTGGCAATGCACTGTGGAACACAAGCAAGAGAGGACGGTTGCCCACACATATTCTGCCTGTGACACAAAATTACTGCAGCAGTAGTATCTCTGCTCATTCTACACTTCCCTGTTTTTTACACATGCAGGGAGCATACTGGTCATTGCCATTGGTCACAGAAGATGAATATTTTATTATTGTTATTTCTGATGTGGAGGACAAGAATATTTCAACCATCTACCTCTGAGAATACTGAAGATTTCCCTTGTACTGTCATTGCATTTATGAGTGAGAAGGTAGAAGGCATGCACAATGTCTTTAACCAGGGAAATTATTATTAAGCTGTTGTTGTCAGATTTATCTAGCCTAAGTTAAAGATAATAAAAGAGAGCATGAATGAAGGGGAAAACATTCTGTTGCTCATGCAGTAGTAGTGAATAGCTAGAAAAGTAGAAGGAATCTGATCTGGTGTAACTATATAGGAAATAGACTCAGCATACATCTGAATACAATGAAAATTACTGTTCTTAAGGCAAGCACAGATTCCTGCAACTCTTGTACTGAATCTACTTAAGCATGAGTGAGATAATGATGCCAGCTCAAGCTACAGCTATGAGTGTTATTTGCAGCTAGAGTTTCAAG
Organism: Lagopus muta; assembly: GCF_023343835.1. Classification (NCBI taxonomy): domain Eukaryota; kingdom Metazoa; phylum Chordata; class Aves; order Galliformes; family Phasianidae; genus Lagopus; species Lagopus muta. The sequence continues at coordinate 39,174,132 of NC_064472.1, read as the reverse complement.
GAATGTATATTGCAATCCAATTTCTTTTCCTGGGAGGAAGGATTCATGGAGACCTATGACCTTAACTTTGGATAATATATTTACAGGAAGTTATTTGATTTCTGGTTCTGGTGAAAGTAGTAATGTATCTTTCCATTAATTGTAAAAGGACTGACAGATAAGAAAATATTATTTTGTACATACCTTGCCACGAAAGTAATGCCTCCTATTTATTACCATGGAAACTACAATCAACACAACTATTTGATGAAGCAAATTCTCAGCCACCAACTACTATTTTTCAACATATTCACCATCACTAGCTTTGCATTTTTTGCCAGTGATGAACAAGAGACTGCAAGCTGCACTTGTAACAATGCACATCATCAGAGATGACACCGTCTCTATCACCACTGCTGAATCACAGAATCATGGAATTGTAGGGTTTGGAAGGGACCTCTAGAGTTCAAGTCCAATCCCCCTGCAAAACAGGCTCCCTAAAGCAGGCTGCACAGGTAAGCATCCAGGCAGATTTTGAATATTTCCATAGAAGGAGAATCAACAACCTCCTTGGGTAGCCTGTTTCAGTACTCTTTCACCCTTGCTATGAATAAATTTTTTTGTATATTGGTGTGGAATTTCCTATGCTCAAGTTTATGTCCGTTTCCCTTTGTTCTGTCCTCACAGACTGCTGAGAAGAGGTTGGCCATGTCCCTTTGACTCCCACACTTAAGATATTTATAAATATTAATAAGATCACCTCTAAATCTTCTTTTCTCAAAGCTGAACATGGCCATGTTGCTCAGCCTTCCCTCACAGGGAAGATGTTCCTGGCCCTTGAGTAGTGAGTATCATCTTGAAACTCACTACTCATGGCCTTGCTGTGCTCATACCCACTGTTTGATCTTCATAAACTTTCAACAAACAAAAGTGGATGTCAATATATGCAATCCTTTCCATGTGGAGAAACTCATGGACACACCCTTGCTTCATACACACTTGCATATCAGTTGCCATTCTGTAAGACTTCCTCTCTCTTGCCATCTGTCACATGGCAACAAAATGTAAGGGAACATTGGTGGGAAGGTTCAGCTTCTATTGCCAAATCACCATATCTGCCTCTGATATAGTAGCAAACATAATAAAATAGGAGGCCTTTCTTTCAGAACAGCCATTTTATATAAAATTTATTGTCTTATTGATGCACTGCTATTTTTATACAGTACTTACAGTGAGTGAACTAGTCAAAATTTCTGGGGTGAATGTTTTGTGAAATTCCAAATAAAAATATTTTCCTGTTCCTAAGTAAAATGGTTAATGTAACTTTCTAAAAGGCCTTCTACAAACACCTAAAGAGCATATACCATGAAGGGTATATGCTGTTTGGTACTTTGAGCAAGAATTACTTGAAGTGCTTCATTTAGATGAGGAGATTCAGGAGTGCCTTGATGTCTGATGATCTGTGAAAAAAGCAGAACATTTTATACTGAATGGGAGATCTTTTTAATTATCTTGTAGAGAAATGAAAGTATAAAGAAGACACTTAAATTGTAGCTGGAATATTAGATTGAGTTAACCTTGATTGGCCTTGAGTGAATCTAGGTATGTATACACGTGTAACTGCATTTATGCTTAATACACATGCGTGTGCTCTCACACATGTGAATGCTTAAAATATTTGTGTGTGCCATGTAAATCCAATGAACAATAATGTAATTACAAAATGTGTCGCTGATACCATCTACCTGGACATCTGTAAGTCCTTTAACATAATACCCCACAACATCCTTCTTTCCATATTGGAAAGATATGAATATGATGTGTAGACTGTTCAGTGAAGAACTGGCTGCAGAACCAAGTCCAAAGAGTGGTGGCCAATGGCTCAGTGTCTGGATGGAGATCAATCATGAGAGGTGTCCCACAGGAGTCAGTGCTGGGACTGATACCCTTTAATTTCTTCATCAGTGACATTGTCAGTGGGGTCAAGTGCACCTCCAACAGGTCTGCTGATGGCATCAAGCTGTGGGGTGTGATTGACACTGCAGAGGGAGAGGATGCCATCCAGAGGGACACAGACAGACATAAACAGTGTGCCTAAGTGATAGTCACAGACCATTACACATCATCACACTTGATAAATATTTCAAAAATGTTTATCTGTATGTACAGAGGCGTGCCATAATGTCAGAAAGATTAGTTTTATTTTGGGTTACTGCGTGTGGTAGCATTTTTTTTTACATAATTTAAAGCTACCCATACTCCTGACTTTTTGACTTATATATATCTTGTTTTTCAGGGGGGAAATACTGATTGTAACATTCATTTTGAACTGGTCATGTTTACCTTCACATTCACTGTGTGACAGAGGAAACATTTTGCTTTTTCTTTGAGTACATGAAGTCTGAGGACCATAACATTGTAATGAAAATGTACTTAGACTTTTTCCGATTTTGGAAGTGACAAGTAATTTCAGTGCTTTTAGCTTTTTCCTTACTGCCTTTCTGCACTCGATTGAGTCTTTAGCAACCCTCCCTGAAATTTGGCATTACATATGTTTATCTTGGTAATACATCTGATGAAAATTCAAAAGTATGTCAAAAACAATTTCAGAAAGAGATATATTTTGCTTTTTTCTATTGCTTGGTACAATTTACAGTATCTACCATGTTTTATTCTAGGAATCATTCATGGGATATATTCACAGGTTGGTAGGGCATCAGAACAGATTTAAAGTGTGTGGGGAAAGAGTATAAGAATAAATATATGTTATTTGGGGGGCAAAATTCTTATAATGAACCTCTGAATTCATTAGTGTTGTAGGTTCCAGGAATTTCTCATAAGGAATACACTTATGCAGAACGACATGCTTAGTGGATTTACTTTAACCAAGCATCTTGATTATAAACTTAATTAGATTATCTGTTTGGGTTTTGTGCTAATGTAAAGTTGTCTGAAGAGGATTAGTTTTGCTATGCAGAGATACTTCTGCAGTGCTGTCTTATGATGAGTGGCCCTGATAGTTCTATCACCCGACTTGTTCAACTGTTGCAAATATACAAATTCCATTTAAGCACAAATTTTTCAATAACATATAAATTCAGAGCCATAGTTAAGTAAATATAATAAAAATTACACTATAATTTAATAATATAAGTATAAGCATGCTTTATATATTATGTATTATTATGGATATATAATTTATATTCATATAAAAATTATATGAATATTTACAGAGAGAAAATTAGAAAGGCAAAAGCCCAGAAGTGACTTAATTTAGCTACTATTGTAAGAAATAACAAAAATATTTTTACAAAAATATTAAGAACAAGAGGAAGGCCAAGGACAATCTCCTGCTTTTATTAGATGTGGCAGGGAAGACTGACACCAAAGATGATGAAAAGGCTGAGATATCTAGTGCCTTCCTTGCTTTTGTCTTCAACTGTCAGAACAGTTATCCTCTGGGTACTCAGCCCCCTGAGTTGGAAGACAAGTATTCAGGAAGGAACAGTTATCAGCTTGCTGTTCCAGTCATACTATTACAAGTCCATAGGGCCAGATGAAATCCACCTGAGGATACCGAGGAAGCTGACATAAATTCAATAAATCCATAAAGCCAAAACTTCCATCATTTATCAGCAGTCTTCATCAACTGGGTAGGTCACAGATGACTGGAGACTTGCCAGTGTGATTCCCATCAACTAGAAGGATTAGAAGGAGGATCCAGGGAACTACAGGTCTGCCAGCATGACTTCAGTATCAAGAGAGGCTGTAAAGTAAATTATCTTGAGTACGTTCTCTCAGTACATGCAGAACAACTAGGGGATCCGGCTCAGCCAGCATGCCTCATGGAAGGCAGGTCTTGCTTGACAAACTTATCTCCTTCTACAATAATATGCTCTCCTGAAAAAAAAGAGTATGTATGTAATCTACCTAGGCATTGTCAATACTCTGACACTGTATCTCACAGAATTCTAACGGATTCTAATGGAGAATCAGCCAGCTAATGGCTTGGGCAAGTGTACTCAGCTGGCTAAAAATCTGTATGGATGACTGGGCTCAGAGAGTGATGATGAATGGAGTTAAATCCAACTGAAGATACGTCATGAGCAATGTTACCCAGGGGTCAGTACAGAAGGTGGTTCTGTTTGATAACTTTAATGATGATCTAGATGAGCGGATTGCATGCACCCTCAGTAAATTTGCATATTACATCAGGTTGGGAGGGATTTGCCTGAAAGTAGAAAGGCCCTACAGAGGGATCTGAACAGTCTGGATTGATGAGTTGAGGATGGAAATTTACATGACAAAAAAATTGAGACTTTCTGGTCAACAGCCAGCTGAACATGAGCAACCAGTGTACCCAGGTGGCCCCATAAGACTGATGGCATCCTGACTTGTATCAGAAACAGTGTGGCCAGCAGGACCAGGGAGGTGGTCATCCCTCTGTACTCAGCGCTAGTGAGGCTGCACATTGAGTGCTGTGTTCAGCATTGGATCCTCACAATAGCAAACACATTCAGGTGCTGGAGCATGCTGAAAGAAGGGCAAAAGACCACAGGTCTTACAAGGGTACCTGAGGGAACTGAGATTGTTTAGTTTTGAAAAGAGGAGGCTTGGGAGAGACCTTTTAACTCTTTACGACTACCTGAAAGAAGTTGTAGCAAAGTAGATGTCAATCTCTTCTCCCATGTAACTAAAAATAGGACAAGAGGTAATGGCCTCAAGTTGTGCCGGGGGAGGTTCAGGTTAGGTGTTAAGAACATTTTCTTCTATGGAACACTGGTCAAGTATCAGTAAAGTCTGCCCAGAGAATCGGTGGAGTCACCCCCCTGGAGCTATCCAAGAAATCTGAAAAACCTAATGAACTCTAACAAGGTGAAGTGAGGGTGTTGCATTTGGGTCAGTGCAGTCTCAAATATGAACAGAGGCTGGGAGAAGAACTCACTGAGATCAGCCCTGTGGAGGAGGACTTGGGAATTATGGTGCTGGACATGAGCCAGCAGTATGCTCTTGCAACCCTTAAGACCAACAGTATCGTAGGCTGCATCAAAACAGGGTTGGCCATCAGGGAGAGGGAGCAGATTTTTCCCCTCTGTTCTGTCCCTGTAAGGCCCCCTCTGGAGTACTGTGTCCTCCTGTACAGGAAAGATGTGAAACAGATGGAGCAGGTCCAGAAGAGGGTCATGAAGATGATCAGAAGGCTGAAGCACCTCTCTTATGAGAGGGGCTGGGCTTGTACAGACTGAAGAAAAGAAAGCTTCAGGGAGATCTCATTGCAACTTTCCAGCACCTGAAAGAAGCTTATAAACAAGATGGAGAGCAATTTTTAACGTAGTCTGATTGTGACAGGACAAGAAGGTATGGCTTTAAACTAAAAGAGGGGAAAGTTAGATTGGATGTTAGGAGGAAATTTTTTACTCATAGGGTGGTGAGGCGCTTATATGGACTGCCCAGAGAAGCTGTGGATGCTCATCTCTGAAGGCACTCATGGCCAGGTTGAACACCCTGATCTAGTCATTGGCAATCCTGCCCATGGCAGAGATTTGGCACTAGACGATTTTGAGGTCTCTTCCAACTCAAGCCATTGTGTTATTATATGATTCTACATTACTGTGATTTAGGAATCTAGGTAGGAATCTACCTACAAAGGCTTTTATAACATCTGTATGTGCATATATTCGGCCTGCCTAAGAGCCTCTAGAAAAAAAAAACTTTACTTTCAGATGCAATCTGAACTATTGGAATTATCAGGTTTTATATCAATGCATTTGTATCAAACAAGGGAAATAACTGTACAGTGATGTTTTATGGATTTTGTAGCCCCTACAAAAAATAAAAATAATTTTAAAAAATCAGATGCTGCTCTTCTATTATCTTTATCTTTGTGTCTGTTTTGTTCTCTGCAAATTCAACTTTATATTAAATTTTAACATTACATTCTATTTTTTTTTATTGTGTTTTTAATCTGAAGGTTTATTTGATTTAATCCTAAAGGATGCTTTACTGGTAACTGGGTATTCCTTTTCTAGTAAACATTTGGAAAATAACTCAGACTGACAACTTACTTTTGTTGCCATTCATTTTAATATCCTTACTTTTTAAAGATGAAAATTGAATACTATAAATGATGGAACAAGCAGGCAATGTCAGACAATTTAGCACATACGGACAATGCTGCTCATTATGGATCTAGTGTTATATTGGAAAAAGTTTTAAATGACTTTATTATAAAGAAATTCTTCAATTATTTTTTGAAAACATATTTCAAGCAAAAAGATGATAAGAAATGAAAACCCTGTTCTGTTCCTAAAACAAATCTGAAAACGGTCTTACAAAAGTATTAGGAATGTGAAGTCATGCTGAATTTGACAGCAATATGTGAACTGAATCAAATGTATAAAATGTAATTGAGTAAAATAATTTTACCCCCCCAAAATCTCTTTTTTTGATTGACAACTTTTGATTAATTTGGAAACTTTAAAATCTTCCTGACTGGAATTGCAGGCTATTTGTTGTTAAGTGTTAAAGAAAAGACAAGAAGCTCTCTTCTGCATACTTCCACTGAAGACTAATTCCATAGCTCAAGGCAGTAATGTAACTACAAGAATACACATATATTTTTTAGGCATATGCTGGTGTTATTCATGCATCAGTTTGTACAGTGGAACTAAAAATAAACAGATTTTTTTTGTATTATTTTAGAACGTTTATAGTATACCTTTTCCTCCCACGTTTTCTCTATATTCTGTAGAATCTTGGGACCTAGACAATCTCTTCCCCTTTAGATAAATATTTTACGTGATTGTCGAATCAGAAAGTGTTCAATCATAAGAGAGCTATAAAGATGTTTTTCATCTCCAGTAAAACCAGTAACAGCGGGACGCTAACAGGAGAGATAAGACAAAGAAAGAAAAAGTTAGAATAAAATGGGAAAAAGCCCCATTGATTTGCTGACAGAGGCCTAGCAGCTGTCACAGTAAAACACGGTTCTTTTGCACTTAATCAATGTCAGCCTCCAACCAAATCGCTCTGCAGCCCAGATGAAAAGCAATCAAGGGGAACACCTTCATAAGCATGAAACTTGCTAGATAGAGTTCAGTGAAGTGTGTCGTTATGCTTAGGCACTCCAAGTGTGTGATACATGACCCAAAAACTAATTAGAAAAATTTAACCCTTTCAATAGAGGCAACAATTATTAGTCCTTTTTAAAGAGAGATAATACTATGGTCGTATCTTCATTTATGATTTTTGAAAGATATTGATTGCCTGTTGAATATTCGGTTTTTATTTCCTTGAAATATCCTTTTTAGCAGTTATTCATTACATCTCTCAAAGTGAGAAACTATTTTAAGATAACTTAATTTTCATGGAAGGTAGCAGAAGGTTTGTAATTCTGTTACAAATCTTTCACAGTATTTTCTGAGAATTCCTAATGGACTAAAATATGTTTTTCAGTTGTTTTTATTGTAGCTGAAAAACACAGTGTGTTGCAAATGTAAAAAAAATTATTACTGCTTTTTTTTTTCAAAGGTAAGTCAAAACATTGTTTTTTAATTGTAATGCATTACTTGACAGCTCTCCATGCAAGAAACTTGAATTTCACATCCTTTTTTTTTTTTTTTTTAATTTTTAATTGACCAAACAGAGTCTAAAATAGACTCTAGAATTATGCTTTCAAAGTTCATTCAGATGAGACAGTAAATCAGACAGTGTTTTATTTTACAGTTCACTGAAGGAAATGAACTTCATCAACAGTTTTCATTGCTTGCCAGCAACATTGTGCACTGTCACATTCTCAGTACTTTCACTTAGATTTTTTACAGTACTGCTGTCATTTGTTGAGTCTATTATATTTTAAATATGATAGGAACTTCTTCAATTAATAAAGGATTTTAGCAACAAAATGTTGTTTTGTTAATTAATAATCTTAGTAAATAGATTTTTTAGAAGAACATCATATTTCTGGTGGATTACAATAGAAGTTTTTTTACTCATCTTTTCTCATATGAAGTATATCTGCTAGTACACATTTTGTAGCTCCTTCTTACTTGCCATTGGGTTTACCTTTTCACAATTACTCACACACTAGCAGGTAATAAGCATGCCACTGTTTATGAGTACTTGGATATCTTCAAAATGATACACCTGCCCTTGTTATTAATTTATTTTATACTCAATTGGACAGCACAATTGGACAGATTTACATGCCAAAGAACTACCTTATCCTTCATAATAGCAGGTGGAAACTGACATTTCACTATTTCACAAGTTAACGTAATGTTAATTAAAGTGTGAGGGTGCGCCCTTATTCTTTGTAATTTCATGGATTTTATGTTATTATAAAATTAAAGTATTTCAGAATACAAATGCATATTTAAATTCAAATGTTAGACTACTGAATATGAATGCAAATAAGAGGACACGCATGACTGTAATATTTTGATTCAAAAGGACCATAAAATAATTTAAACTTACTAATACCTAATAAGTATATGTAGAATATGTCATTTAGAATATATATTATATATTAAGAAACAGTTGGATGACTCTGTGATTCCGTCTCCCTTATTCTCTCAAATAGTAAGACACTACTTAAATGAAGAATAAAACATTGTCACTTCACAGGAATTTTATGATGTCCATTTTTTTTTTCTAATTAGTAATTATATTTATTCTGAGAAATATCAGAATATATATTTCTCTCCATGTAGAAACATATGAAATCTTTTATAACAATCAACTTGGGATAGAATTTGGACATAGAATTAGTATCATTGCACACTTCGCCTGTCTTATCATTGTACACTTCATCTGTCCTGTTCCTAGCTATCCTCTGAGTAACCAATTTTGATCACAGTTGGAGAGACCACACTGTTGTTAGTGGTCATTTTAACGGAGACCCGGCTTGATATTCCATCCAAAATACTCCTATGTGACTAAAATGACACTTTCCATTCAAAAAAGTTAATGATTTTAGTACAACAGTAGATCAGACAAATATACTAATGTGAAATACGTGATGGAAAACACTAAACATTAATGTCTGTCATATATACTGTAAGAGAAATACATATTAACTACTTTGGACAGTACTGTGTTGAATTATTATCCTGCTCAAAGACATAAACAATTCTTAAAGAAGGATGTGACATCCCATGGGCTGTAACATCCATGCCCATTATAATGCCCATTATGTGGTCTGCATTTATTTCTCAGGGCGATGTTCATTTGGGGAAATTCTGTTCAGGATGCAACTATTTTCTAACACTATCCCAGGTTTTTGAATATATCAGGTCAAAAATCAGTCAGTATGCCAGGAAGCAGGTCCAATGCACAAAGTGACAGATTTCCCTAGCCAGTTTAAATATTCCTTACATCCTATTCAGACTTGTTACAAATTCAGCTCTGATGAGTTATAATCAATTTGTAACAGATTTGTTCCCAACGTACAAGAAAGTTGAGAAGCTGAAAATTCTGTTAAATCTAGGTGCAGGAAAGCAACATTGGAAGATAAGGACAGTGAAAACATGCAAAAATATTATTTTGCTTTGGGTGCAAAATGTCTCGTGCAGTTGTCAGAGGTAGAGTGAAATGAATGCCAGGTTGTGAAAGAAAAACTGCATGTTGACTGGAATTTCAATTGGAAGGCGACTGTCAACCAGAAATCTACAGTTTTAACAAATAGTTCCAAATTGCACAGATAAATAGGAAAACTTAATGGTAAGAAACCTCCCTGTACGCCCTGTTCCATATTGAAGCCATGATTTTTCTTCTTTCTCTTGTGATTCTGTCTCCTGTAGGGATGATAACAAAGAAGATATTAATCCAAAAACAGGATTTTGGCAAACAGATCATCTTATGCATTGAGTTATGGGTTAAGCTGTATAAGTATTTATTTCCATTGGTTATTTTGGATTAGCTCTATGTAGAATATTTTTTTTCCTGCAGGAGTTTGATGTGAGAATGATCGATTTTACTCTAGTTCAAGTACTACTTACCCCTATAACTTGCTAGCGTCAGAACTTCAGACCGAACTGAGTAATATTTGAAATGTCTCTAAGGAAAATGTAAGGTTGGATCATTAGCTAAAAAAAGGGATATATTGAATAGCTTTATTTTACCTTTCATTTGTTTTTGTTTGTACACAGAATGGTTGTATTTATTGTACAACCTTGAATAAATCATTTTGCTCTTCCATTCCAGCATGTTCTGCATTGGTTGTGAGTTGTAAAACCATTTTGAAAACACAGCTGGCAAACTATCTTCTATTATTTAACTTTGTGGTATCTATCTTTCTGAGTTGAGCACTATAGATACAAGTATTATATTGACAATTCACTTCTTGTTCATATTTCTATTAGACAAAATGACCTTAAAAATTAACACTGGTTCTGGTGCAACATCTGCTCAATTCAATAAAACATGGATCACATCCTTTCCTGAACAACTTTTGCTCAGATGAGAGTTTAGATTTGCTGTAAGGAAAGCTGCTTTCACTGATGAAAGGAATGCATCAAACAGGGCATGCACAGCCTTTCTGGGCAGCCTGTTCCAGAACTTTACCACTCTCATAGTAAAGAACTTACCCTTGTTATCCAATCTAAATCTTCCCTCCTACAACTTAAAACCATTTCTCCTTGTCCTGAAGTTATCTATCCTTTCAAAGAGTTGATGACCCTCCTGTTTGTAGGCTTCCTTTAGGTCATGAAAGGCTGCAATGAGGTCACCCTGCAGTCCTATCTTCTCCAGGCTGAACAAGCCCAGTTCCCCCAGCCTGTCCTCGTAGGGGAGGTGCTCCAGTCCCCTGATCATCTTTGTGGCTCTCCTCTAGACTCTCTCCAACAGTTCTCTGTCTTTCTTGTACTGGGGGCTTCAGATCTGGACACAGTACTGCAGATGGAGCCTCACAAGAGCACAGTAGAGAGAGATCCCTCTTCTGATGGAGCCCAGGATACCATTTGCTTTTCAAGCTGCAAGAGCAAATTTTGCCTGACTGTATATGTATATATAGTGAAATACAGAGTTGCTGCATTTTCATCACTTTCCACTGTCAGGAATACATCATGTACATTTGAGACTGAAGTGACAGTGTGGAAACTGAAAGTGTTTGGTATCAAAAAGAAATTTTAGCCATAAAGATGTGCAGTGACACTTGTGCACTTGGCAAGGGATGTGAAAAACAATAAGAAAACCTTCTACAGGTACATTGCCCAGAAGAGACAGGCCAAAACGGGCGTACCTACTTTGGTAAATTTAAAAGGAGAACTGGCTTCAACAGATGAAGAGAAAGCCGAGGTGCTGAATGAGTTCTTCACCTCGGTCTTCACTGGTGGCCAGGATTCTAGTCTTTTTCACGTCCCTGAACCGTGCATCCCCAAACCTCTATGTGGGGACCAAGGAGGTAAATCCCTCCCCACTGTAAGGGCAGAGCAAGTCCGAGAGTGCCTCCTTAGACTGAATGAATACAAGTCTATGGGGCCGGATGGCGTGCATCCCAGGGTCCTGAAGGAGCTGGCCGAGGTGGTTGCCGAGCCGCTCTCCATCATATTTGAGAAGTCGTGGCTGTCAGGTGAGGTCCCGGACGACTGGAGGAAGGGTCACGTCACTCCCATATACAAGAAGGGGAGCAGGGAGGACCCGGGGAACTACAGGCCGGTGAGTCTCACCTCCGTGCCTGGGAAGATCATGGAACAGATCCTCCTGGACAACGTGCTCGGTCACATAAAGAATGAGCATGTGATCCAAGACAGCCAGCACGGCTTCACCAAAGGAAGGTCATGCCTAACTAATCTTGTGGCCTTCTATGATGGAGTGACGGCATTGGTGGACGAAGGGAAGGCGACCGATGTCATTTACCTGGACCTGAGCAAGGCCTTTGACATGGTCCCCCACCACATCCTCATCTCCAAATTGGAGGGAAGTGGATTTGATGGGTGGACGACCCGATGGATAAGCAATTGGTTGAAAGGCCGCAGACAGAGGGTGGTGGTCAATGGCTCTATGTCCAGGTGGAGGCCGGTAACAAGTGGTGTCCCCCAAGGGTCTGTCTTGGGACCGGTGCTCTTTAACATCTTTATTAATGACATCGATGAGGGAATTGAGTGCACCCTCAGCAAGTTTGCTGACGACACCAAGCTGAGTGGTGCGGTTGATACGGTGGAAGGAAGGGATGCCATTCAGAGGGACCTCGACAGGCTGGAGGGCTGGGCTCGGGTGAACCTGATGAGGTTCAACACGGCAAAGTGCAAGGTTTTGCATTTGGGCCGGAAGAACCCCAGGCACCTGTACAGGCTGGGAGGAGTGGTCCTTGAGAGCAGCTCGGCAGAGAAGGACCTGGGGGTCCTGATGGACGAGAGACTGAATATGAGCCAGCAGTGCGCTCTGGCAGCTCGAAAGGCAAATGGGATCCTGGGCTCCATCAGGAGAGGGGTGGCCAGCAGGGACAGGGAGGTGATTGTCCCTCTCTACTCGGCTCTTGTGAGGCCCCACCTGGAGTACTGTGTCCAGGTGTGGAGCCCTCAGTACAAGAAAGACATTGAGATTTTGGAAAGGGTCCAGAGGAGGGCGACTAAGATGATCAGGGGGCTGGAGCACCTCCCCTATGAGGACAGGCTGAGGGAGTTGGGCTTGTTCAGCCTGGAGAAGAGAAGGCTGCGGGGTGACCTCATTGCAGCCTATCAATACCTGAAGGGAACCTACACCCAGGAGGGGAGTAAACTCTTCAAAAGGGCTGACAACAGCAGGACTAGGGGAAATGGTTTTAAGTTGAAGGAGGGAAGATTTAGGTTAGATGTTAGGGGGAAGTTCTTTACTAGGAGAGTGGTTAGGCCCTGGAACGGGCTGCCCAGGGAGGTTGTGGATGCCCCGTCCTTGGACGTGTTTAAGGCCAGGTTGGACAGGGTCCTGGGCAACCTGATCTGAATATGTATGTTGGTGGCCCTGCTAGGCAGGGGGGTTGGAACTACATGATCCTTGGGGTCCCTTCCAACCCGGGTGATTCTGTGATTCTGTGATTCTGTGATTCTGTGATAACAAGCAGCACAACTGCCCTGCAATAACTGGGTCAACAAAGTCATTCTGACACAGCAATTAACAGGTGAGCTGTAGATGAATTTTCTAAATTCCAATCATATGCAAAACCACTACATATATAAGAATACAGGAGGACACACACTCTGCACTTATTTCTAGCTTGAAGACAATGATGCAGATTGGAATAAACTTCATCTGCCTGTAAATCAGTTGGTGTGCAGATATACATTTTATTTTTAAAAGCCACAAACTTACAGCTTACTCAATACTTTATAAATAAGTGGAATGCATTGCAAAAGAATTTCCATTAATTAATTCATCCTTATTTATTTTGTAATTTCACTTATTAATAAATATTCAAAAAACCTCTCAGTTATTGAGAATAGCAATTATTTTAACACATTTTTTTGCTGTTGGTTCTCCTGGTTTTTGGTATTGGTCATATATCACTGGAATACTACACTGTAAAAGGCTTGCAAGAGCATCTGCATAATTCAGAGGGCAAAACTTTAGAGCTGCAAAGAGATAATTGGTCACATTCAATTCAATGTGGAAGATTTCACCTGAGAAAGCAAGTGTGTAATCTGTCAATGAGGCCTTCCTGCATCAGCAACAAGAAATTTCATGCTCACAGGCTCTCATCCTAATGGAGATGGATAATCACTGGCAAGATAATACAGCAAACTGCAAGCGATACAGGAGACTCCTGGATTCCAATGGAAGTAACTTTCTGGTTCAAGTATCAGACAAATTGACCAGAGATGAGGCATGTGGGACATAGTACTCACCTACGAGAGGGTGGTTGGTAAAGATATTAAGATCAAAGGCAGCTTGGGCTGCAGTAATCTGGATGTGTTTGTGATCTTGAAGAACATGGGCCTGATAAAGAGTGGAGTCGGGGCTCTGAACTTCAAGAAAGTGAACTTTAGGTTGTTTAAGGAATTGTTGGATGAGATCTCCTCAAAGAAGACCTTAGACACAAAGAAATGGAACAAAGCTGGATATGCCTTAAGAATGCCCTTCTGAGAGTCCAAGAGCTCTCCATTCCTTAGAATAAGAAAGCAGATAGAGGAGGCAGGAAATCTGCAAGGATTAGAGAGAACACATTGGTCAAACTGAGTAAGTGTAAGTAAAGAAGAGTAAGTACAGACAGTGGAAGCTGTGAAGAATTCAGGGATGCTGACCAGACTTGCAGAAATAGGATTAGAAAAGCCAAGGCACAGATAAAACTGGACTTGGCGAAGGATGTTAAAAACAAGAAGGGAATGTACAGGTATATATGTCATAAGAGAGTCCAAAAAGAGCATATTTCCTCTGCTAAATAAGAAAGGAGTACCGCCTGTGATAGATATAGAGAAGACTGATATACTCAGTTACTTCTTTACCACACTTTTCACTGGCTGGCAGGATTCTCACATCCCCGAACTTCACATCCCTGAACCTGAACTTCCCCTCTAGGTGGGAAGTGGGGGAGATAACTCAAGAGACTGAATGTTTACAAATCCATGGGTCCAGATTACATGCTGTCTTCCAGTTACCAGATGAGATGTTTGCTGCCAAGACTAAGACAGAAGAAAACCCCAAGATGTTGCCCAATCAATTTATTATAAATTTTAAGTAGCTAAGGAGTGCAGGGAAAATTGGGAAGTTAGCAATAGTAGATACTAGTAGATAGTAAATAGATCCAGCAATCCCCCATAAGAGTCTGAAAGTTGGTCAGCAACATCTCATTGGCCTGCACAGATGCAGTTTGGTGGAGGGCCACCTACTCCACCTATAAGGTTTTTTTTTTTATCCTCTTTGTTCTGCTCTTGTGTACCTCCGGTTGCTTGGAGCAATGGCATGTATTCCCCTGTCAGGTGTCCAGTAGTTGATCACGCTGCAATCATGTGCCTGCTACCTGGGGGCCAGTGCTGACTCCATAGTGGTCACTTCCTCCAAAACAACCCCAAAAGTTCGTCTAATCTGCAAACATTAACTGAGAGCCAATTCTTTTGATCACTCAACAACACAAGTTTTTCTTATTGGCCTATCATGGTCTCAGGTGGGTGATGCTGAACAACCTTTGAGACAATAGTGCTTTCTTTTAGCTTCTCAGCATGCATCCCAAGGTTCTAAAGGAGCTAGCTGATGTGTTTGCCAAGCTGCTCTATCATATCTGGAAAGTCATGAATGTCAGGCAAAGTCCCTGGGGACTGGAGAAAGGGAAACATCAGTCCCGTTTATAAGAAAGGGAGGAAGGATACCTGGAGAACTACAGCCCAATGAGCCTCACCTCTGCGTCTGGGAAGACAATGAAACAAATCCCCCTGGAAGACATACTAAGGCACATGAAAGACGAGCAGGTTATCTGAGATAGCCATCATGGCTTCACCCAGGGAAGGTCATGCCTGATCAATCTGATGGCCTTGCATTATGGAGTCATCAATCCTTAACTATGCGGACATTGAGGGGAAGAGGGAATGTAACTGATATAATCTACTTGGCCTTCTTAAAGGCCTTTGACATGGTCCCACCCCCACATACTTTTGTATAAACTGGAGAGATATTAATTTGAAGAGTGGACTATTTGGTGGATAGGGAACTGATCGTAAGGTCACAGCCAAAGGTCTGCGGTCAGTGAGTCTATCTTTATCAGTGACATAGGTGATGATACTGTGTGTACTCTCGGCAAGTTTGCTGATAACACCAAGCTGAGCAGTGTGGTTTATAAAGAAGAAGGAAGGGATGCCATCCAGAGGGACCTTGACAAACTGTGGAGTTGGGCCCTTGTGAATGTAATGAGGCTCAAAAAGCAAAGTGCAAGGCTTTGCACTTGAGTCAGGATAATCCCAGATATGCATACAAACTGGGAGAAGAACTAGTTGAAATTAGTCCTGCTCAGAAGGATTTAAGGGTTCTGGTAGATGAAAAATTACCATGAGCCAGCAGTGTGCACCTGAAGCTCAGAAGATCAGTCGTATCCTGTGTTCCATCAGAAGAGTGGCCAGCAGGCTGAGAGAGATAATTATCCCCTACTACTCTGCTCTCAAGAGACCCCAGCTGGATCTAAGTCTGGGGACTCCAAAACATGGAAGATGAGGAAAAAAATATGGTCTGAATGTTTCTCAGCAAACTATTCAAGGATTGATGTAGAACATGATTAATTAATTCAGGTTACTTCAGTATAATGCATTCTGAAAACTGAGAAAATATCTCTCATGTTGGAGTTAATGCTGGTGTTTCAAGAGCTGGCTGCAGAATAACATATATCACAAATACACCATATATATTAAGCATATTACTTCCTCTTATATTGAGTTTTCTGTTGATACTGTTTCTTTTATTAAATGAAAACTAATGTTTTAGTTAATTTAATAATGTAATATGTATGAGCAGAAATATATAAAACAGATAGCAAGACCTCTTATAAACACTTTTGATGATGCATATCTCTAAGCTATCAGGCTCAAAGGGAGAAAAAAAAAAAACACAAAAACCAATCAAACAAAAAAACAAATGATCAAACAAAAAATGTAGTGTCCAGGACTAAAAGCTAACCAGAACATCTATATGGTTATGTCTCTGTATTTCCTCTGACAGGACTATAGCCTATCTTTAGAAAAAGTTGCTCTAGGTCATTTACTACTTATCATGCTACCTGAGTGACATCTTCCAAGCACTGGACTCAGGCTAATGAGAAACCGCAGAATATATACTAAAGTGGTAATTCTTTACGAGATCCACAATAATCCTAAATGTTTAACAGCTTTTTTTTCTTGATATTTTTGTTGTTAGCGTACAATTTTCTAGATAATATTAGATAACAGTTTTAATAATATTAAATATTTAATAATATCAAATATATAATATTTATACATTTACATATATTTATATTTATATAATATAATTTTATATTTATATAATATTTATATATTATAATATTTATATAATATTAAATATTATTAAATATATTAAATATTAAATTGATACATTTTTAATAGATCATTCTGAGTTGGATCACTGGGTAAAGTGTTATGCCAGACTTAAGTAATGCTTAGATGTTTTTCTACTCTGCAGACTAAATGAGTAAGAAAATACTGCTTCTCTCTCCATCAGGCCTCAGTTACAATGCAGTCAAAATAATTTTGCCGTTAATATCCATCGTCTGGTCTTTCTTACTCTGAGGTCTTTGAGAAACTCTCTTTAATAGTGTCAGGCATTTTCACTTTTCTGTAATTTCTTTGAATGAATAGCAGGCTTCAATAATACATACTGTCATTGACACGGTGCTTTCAGTTACCTCAGTATGTGTTTAAAATAAAAAACAAGGAAAAATCATTCATTTGAAATAAATCTAACCATTAACTCTTGAAAGAATTACATGTATGTTTACTTAATGTAGAAAGCTGCCAATGAACAAATGTGCAGTTGACTTCCACACCGGAAAAATTGTTCATTTTCTTTAGTAAATTGCAGAGAACATGAAAATGAAGACCTTGTTCAATGCAAACCTGCTCTCAATAAGATATGAATGCCAGTAGATTAGAGTGGTCTGGCAAGATCAGTTTCAAACAAGTTTAGAAAACAGCATCTTCGTAGTATTGTTGTTTCCCTTTCCTACCCCCTCTTCTTCTTATAGACTTGGCAACATTATTTGGCCTGTATTTTCATGAAGCAAAGCAGCTATTCTACTACACTAATGTGAGAGTTTCCACATTAGTGATTTTGACTGTAGGTTTATAAGAAATATGTAAATATCTTGTCACAAGTATATTCATTAATCTGTATACCCTGCTCTTCATTTTATGCTTCACATGCGATAATAAGAGATGTTGAAACTTCTAAAGGGCTTACTGAGGAGGAAAATAGATAAAGCAACGAATTCAATACTGCACTCAAATTTTATACACCTTTCCACTTTAAAAAGATGAATACAATTCTGCCGTTGCACACGCCATCATCATTAACTTGAGATACCATGCATGTATGTCTGACCAAATCTTTTTCAAAAGATGCTGCTGAAATCTTTTAATAGTGGTAATTCTTTACAAACTGCCCAAGATTCTGAAAATTTCATTGGTGGAAATCTCTAATAAGCTCACATTGGAAAGTTTCTCATGTTCTAGTCTTTATGTTCTGGACTTTATGATCTGTGATTTTCTCCAACTAAATATACAAGGGCTACTCCAAAAATAATGCCTCCTATTTTATCACATTAGTCTGCAATTTCAGAGGCACATGTTGATAGTATGGCAGTAGAGGTTTAACCTCCAATATTCTATTACATTTTGTTGTCATGTGACAATTGGCAGCAGAAGAGCGGTCTGTCAAAATAGCATCTGACATGGAAGCATGTACAAAACAAAGGTATATCATGGAATTCTCCTGTGAGAAAAACTTGCATCCATTGATGTTTGCTAAAGAGACCAAACAGTGGATGTGAGCGCAGTGAGGAGATCATAGAATCATAGAATCACAAGGTTGGAAACGACCTACAAGATCATCTAGTCCAACCGTCTCCTCATCACCATTGCCACCACTAGTACTAAACCACATCACGCAGCACGTCATCCAGACACCTCTTGAACACTGCCAGGGACGGTGACTCCACCACCTCCCTGGGCAGCCATTCCAGTGCCTGACCACTCTCTGAGAGAAGAAGTTCTTCCTTATGTCCAACCTAAACCTCCTCTGACACAACTTGTGGCCATTTCCCCATGTCCTGCTCGTTGCCTGGGAGAAGAGGACAAATCCCTCTTCACCACAGCCTCCCATCAGGAAGTTGTAGAGTGCAGTGAGGTCTCCCCTGAGCCTCCTCTTCTCCAGACTGAACAATCCCAGCTCCCTCAGCCGCTCCTCATAAGACTTGTGCTCCAGACCCCTCACCAGTTTTGTTGCCCTTCTTTGGACATGCTCCAGGACCTCAACACCTTTCCTGTAGTGAGGAGCTCAAAACTGAACACAGTACTCAAGGTGTGGCCTCACCAGTGCTGAGTAGAGGGGGATGATCACCTCCCTGCTCCTGCTGGCCACACTATTTCTAATGCAGGCCAGGATGCTGTTGGCCCTCTTGGCCACCTGGGCACACTGTCAGCTCATGTTCAGCCGAGCATCAACCAACACCCCCCGGTCCTTTTCTTCTTCACACTCATCCAGCCACTCATCCCCCAGCCTGTAACGCTGCATGAGGTTGTTGTGCCCAAAGTGCAGGACCCGGCACTTGGTCTTGTTGAACCTCATCCCATTCACCTCAGCCCAGCGATCCAGCCTGTCTAAATTCCTCTGAAAGGCTTCCTTACCCTCAGGCAGATCGACACCACCTCCCAGCTTGGTGTCATCTGCAAACTTACTGAGGGTGCACTCAATCTCCTCATCTAGGTCATCAATAAAGATATTAAACAAGATGGGTCCCAATACCGACCCCAGGGGGGCACCACCTGAAACGGGTCGCCAGCTGGACTTCACTCCATTCACCACGACCCGCTGGGCATGGTGCCCACTTCTAGCCAGTTCCTTACCCAAAGAAGGGTAGACCTGTCCAGGCCACAGGCAGCAAGTTTCCCCAGAAGAAGCCTGTGAGGGACCGTGTCAAAGGCTTTGCTGAAGTGTAGGAAGACTACATCAACAGCCTTTCCCTCATCTGACAGACTGGTCACCCAGTCATAGAAGGAGATGAGGTTGATCAAGCATGACCTGCCTTTCATGAACCTGTGCTGGCTGGGCCTGGTCCCCTGGACACTGTGCACATGCCATGCAATCTCATTCAAGATGATTTGCTCCATTACCTTCCCTGGTACCGAAGTCAGGCTAATAGGCCTGTAGTTCCCCGGATCTTCCTTACAGCCCTTCTTGAAGATGGGAGTCACATCAGCAAGCCTCCAATCCTCTGGGACCTCACCAGTTAACCAGTTAACCATAGATGGCTGAGAGGGGTTCAGCAATCACTCCCGCCAGCTCCCTCAGCACCCAAGGGTGCAGCCCATCCGGTCCCATGGACTTGTGACAGTCCAGTACATCACTTCCCGGCCTTTTGGCTAAGATCAAGTGTAGTGTGTGTAGATAGATGATGCATTTCAGCCACGGTGACAGAGATATGAAAGATAAGACATATTCTGAACAACCATAAACAGCTATCACACCACAAAATGAAGAAAGTCTCCATCAGCATGAATTGGTTGACTACAATCAGAACTGTTTATGGAGCTGAATCTCAGCTGCAATGCTTTGGAAACAATGTTGGAAACACTGGACTATCAAAAATTTGTGCAAGGTCTGTCGCAAAGAACACTACACACAGGTTTGTCAGGACCTATTGAGGCACTACATGGCTGAAGATGATATTTTCCTGGATTGCATCATTACTGGTGGTGAGACATGGTGTCATCCCTACAAGCTGGAGTCATAACGGTAGTCCATAGAGTGACAACTCATGAATTCCTCATCGAAGAAAGAGTTCAAGATGCAGCCTTCAGTGGGTAAAGTGATGTATACAGTCCTTTGTGATAGGAAAGGGGTGATCCTTTTGGATTTCCTGGAACCTGGACAAACCATCAACTGAGCGCTACACAATAATGCTGACTAAGCTGAAGGCTCAAACTTCCAGAGCGCCTTTATTCTGGGAGACAAAAATGCCAGGCCCCACACCAATTTGAAGATCATTGAGCATTTTATCATTTGCACCCACTGTATAGTCTAGATTTAGTGCCTTCTTATGTCCATCTGTCCAGGTCCATACAGGATGGACTGCTAGGGAATATTTTCCTAGTAAAGATACCTTCATAAACAGCTATGAAACTGTAGGTCACCTTCACTGGAGCAGATTTTAGTCACTTTGACATGCAGACTCTTATTCACTGCTGGTGAAAATGTGTAATGGTGATGACTGTTCAGAAATAATTTTTTGTAGCTGAAATTTTGCTCTATCAAATAGTGTTATTGTTCTCTTTGTACCTGTTATGATTTCCATGCAAGTAAGTAGGAAATGTTATTTTCAGAGCAATCTAAATATTTGTGTGGTCTGAAGAAGAAAAATAAAGCTCTAAAGGAATCTGTTTCATGAAAGCAAAACAAAGCATAACAAACAATAAAACGAGAATAGAATGGAAACAGTACGATATAATTTAACTTCACTATACATCAATTTCATTGGTTGATTGCTAATTTTATATGATATTTTTAATAATACAAGTTGTATGAAATTAATATTTAGTTTATCTTTTACTATGCTAAACAAATCTTTAATCCAATGTTAAAAATATCACCAAACTGCTTAATCATGTGAAAATTCATCACATTCATCAGCTAATGCTTTTCCTCCCCTCCCCTCTTGCATCAATGAATATACAGGTGTTATAATTAAGAAATATACAAGAGAGTCTGGGTAAGTAAGTTACTACATCCAAAAAAAAAAGAAAAGATAGAGGGCTGACTCTTTTCCTGGGTTCACTGGAAAACTCCAAAAGGAGGGATCTCTAAAAAGAGATTCTTCCATGCTGATAGCTCTTAAATGGGGTTTAGGAGAGGTGGAGCCAAGCTCCACCCCTTCTGGCAGAACAGGTGAGTTGCCTTCACCTGTGGTCCCATGGCTGACCCATTGCTTGCCTCAGGTGATCAATCAGAGGTTCAGGCCGTGATTCAGCAGTTCCCATATACTTCTCCTCTCCTCTCTTTTTTACTTCTGCATTTCAAATGTGTAGTGGAGATTTGTATGTGTTTGAGTATTTTGTGATTTAATCCTGAATTTCTAAAATAGTACTGCATTTTTATTCTGTTTAATATTTGACAAGTTTTAACACTGATTATCTGGACTGCTCATAGTGGGAGTCTGCAGTCCCTTTTCTGTAGCCGGAGTAGCATTTCCTAATGTGTTTAATTGTAAATTTTGACACCATCAAAATCCTGCTGCCAGATGGATATTGTATGTGAGTCTTAGAATAAGTGAACTGCTCCCTGCCTGCACTCATTCATGCAAGTTTTATTAAATCATAGAGCCATTCACATGTACACTTTCCCCAGTTAATATCTCAAAAAGTACTCAGTCTTTCTGCACAAGGTACAAGACTGGCTGTACTCCCAGACAGTAATGTCTTATTGTCTCTTGATGGCTTCTTTTTTTTTTTTTTTTTTCATCCATGGACTGAGACTAGCAGTTTATCTCACAGATCGCTAAGCATTTAAGGGAGTGCAAATATATATTCTTATGCTTCAAATTCCCTAGTACGAACAATTTTGCATTTCTGAATTTGCTGTTCATCAGGAGTATTTTACCATCTGACATGTGAATCACAATAGCAGGTACAAATACGTCAGGACAACAGATGCTGAAAATTTAAATTTTGTCACTGTTGGACAAGAAATGTATCCATGAATGATACAAGTTAATGAGGGACATGTGTGTTTCGTATGTCAGCTCATTCAGAGTAGCTTCAGGTATTCACTGTGCTGTGTTGTTTTGCCTGATACAGTAACTAACTTCTTCATCAATGTTAAGCTCCTTCCTGTCTGAGGATATTGCCGATATATATTTTTTTAACTCCGTGTTCTTTCATATACAGCTACTTTTGAATTATTTTCTCCAGAAAGTCAGGTCTTCCAGGACGCCTCCATTCAGTTTCATTTAAAAACAAAACAAAGCAAAAATTTATTTTCATCATCTTAGTAAACATGAGCTTTTTTTAAAAAAAATGTTGTAATTTCTGTAACTTTCATGATGATGATGATTTAGAAAGTGGCTTCAGTTTTGAACATTTTTCAAACTGATCTAATGTTCTAAGTTTAAAATGAAAAAAAAAAAAGCTTGTATACCTTGCTCAGAGGATTTGTTATATAAAGATATCAGATGCAGCTTTCTTAATAGGATATCTGTATGTGTGTGTGTTTTATATGCTACTTTTTTCTTTTTCTTTTTTTCTTTTTTAAATTCTACTATTTTCCTAGTCAGAGCTATTCTGTTTTAGACCAAGCAAAATAGGTGGCTTTATTTCCCTTCCCATTCTTACTTACATCCCTTATAAGTATAAGAAATATACTTACTTCCCTCATCTCAGTTTAAAACCATTCCCCCTTGTCCAATCACTACCCACCCTCATAAACTGTTGTTCCCCCTCCTGTTTATTTGTTCCTTTCAAGTACTGGAAGGCGATAATGAGCTATCCCTGGAACCTTCTCTTTTCCAAGCTAAACAAGCCTAGTTCTCTCAGCCTTTCTTCATGGGGGATATGCTACAGTCCCCTGATCATCTTCATGGCTCTCCTCTGGACTCTCTCCAACAACTCCCTGTCTTTCTTGTGCTGGGGGCCCCAGGCCTGGACAAGTACTCCACCTGGGACCTATCAGCATGCTCTGATACAACAAATCCATCATAGAACGCCACCAGATTGGTCAGGCAATATCTGCCCTTGGTGAAATCACGTTGGCTGACTCAGATCACTTCTTTGTCTCATATGTACCTTAACATAGCTTCTAGGAAGATCTGCTATATGGTCTTCCCACTAGCCTGTAGATCCCTGGGTGTTCCTTTCTACCTTTCTTAAAAATGGGAATAATATTTCCCCTTTTCCAGTCACCAGGGACTTTTCCAGACATCCATGATTTTTCAAATATGTTGGAGAGAGAATTGGCAATTACATCAGCCATCTCTCCCAAAACCCTAGGATGGATATCATCCATCTCCATGGAGTAATATGCATTCAATTGCATGAGGAGGTCTCAAACATATTCCACTGTTACAGTGGGATGGAATCTTCTCCCACACCCTCACCTAGAAGTTCAGGGTCCTGATAGATAAAGGAAACCTGATCACCAGTGAAGACTGAGGCAAAGTACTCACTGAGTTCCTTAGTATTTTCTATGTCTGAAGAAGCCAGCTCTCCATTACCTTTTTGTCAGAGGGGGAACACTCTCCTTGGCCTATCTTCTCCAGTCTATGTACCTGTAGAAACCCTTCTTGTTATCTTTCACATCTCTTGCCAAGTTCAGTTCCATCTGTGCCTTGGCTTTCTTAATCCTGTCTCTACACACATGTGAGCAACAGCCCTGAATTCCTCCCAGGCTACAGGACCTTGCTTCCACTTTCTGAACATTTTTTTCTTTTCCTTCAGTTTAAGCTGAAGGTCCTTGCCTAGCCACATCAGTCGTCCGCCTCCTCTCCTCGACTTCTGCTGGATGATGGAGATTGTGTTGTGGTCTCAGAAGTTGTCCTTAGAGAGCTGCCAGCTCTGTTCTATATCCATGTCCTTAAGGACAGTTTCTCAGGTGATCCCATCCAGAAATTCCTTGAGCAGCCAGAAGTTTGCCCTCCTGAAATACAGGGTTCTGACTCTGCTCTTTGCCAGGCCTGCATTCTTCAAGATCACAAACTCTACCAGAGCATGGACACTACAGCTCAGGCTGCCTCCAATCTTAACTTATTGTTCTCACTCTAATTTATAGGAGAGAGAGGTTGTTCTTTTAATACGTGTATATACTGACAGTGAGATTAATACACAACATGTCAAATGTTAGCCCAGCCAGTATATTACAAATCCTAGTTTCTTAGGGAAATGGGGAAGAGAAGGTAGGAGATTGAAATGAGAAAGGAAATAAAATCTAAGATCCTTTGTAGAAAGCAAGAGAGATAATCACCACCTTGGGTCCAGAGTTGTTCATAGATGAGAGTTCGTTCAACTATTTTCAGTAGTGATAGTCATCAGGTGTTGTTTTTCGGTTGACGACAGTGACAGTGATTTCTTTCCTAGGGCAGTACATTCT
This sequence comes from Lagopus muta, assembly GCF_023343835.1. Classification (NCBI taxonomy): domain Eukaryota; kingdom Metazoa; phylum Chordata; class Aves; order Galliformes; family Phasianidae; genus Lagopus; species Lagopus muta. The sequence continues at coordinate 39,149,391 of NC_064472.1, read as the reverse complement.
TATTCAAAAGTCCAAAGCCGTCGAGTTAGCTGCTTTTGGAGTGACAGCTTCTGGCTTTTGGATCTCAGCGGGAGCTCCTTTTTGTTCTCATCTTGTGGGTCTTGCCAGCATATAAGAGGGAGCAGGGAGGCACCTACTTGTATCTTACCTTAACAAGATACCATGCCCCAGTCTCCCTTACCAAACTGGAGTCATTTGGTCACAGGTCAGATCTTCCACCAGTTAAACTACTGAGCACTCTGTTCCAAAGGCAAAGATCTCTGAAGGAAATGCTTTCAAATGTCCACAAAGTGATGCTGATTTCCACATGCTGACACACACCACTTGCTTCTTTGACAAGTCAGTTAGAGTCTTGTCACAAAAAATACCTTGGAAAGAAAGTTTTGAGCAAAAAAAAAAAAAAAAAAGGAAGAAGTGATCAGACACCTCTTTAATGTTCTCCTTTGCTTCGGTGAGCACCAGGTCCAGTAAGGCTTCACCTTGGGTCTTTCCGTCTAACACCTGGACTAAAAAGTTATCCGCAACAGACTCCAGGAATATCCTGGATTGTCTGCCACCAGCTGTGCTGCTATGCCAAAAGGTATCTGGGTGACTGAAATTCCCCATCAGGGCAAAAGCCAGCGAGAGTGACACTTCCTACAGCTGAAGCAAGCAGCCTCGTCAACAGGCTCCTCTTGACCAAGTGGCCTGTAGCAGACCCTAACCACTAGATGCCCTTAATTGGAGTGATCCTTGATTTTAACCCACACACTCTCAACATGATCATGGCATTGGTAATTTTGATTACCAATTCAGTACCCTTGTAATTCTGTAATTGCTCATGAAGTAATGAAGCATCCAAAGACACAGTTACATATTGTGCTAGGTGGATAGTTGGCAAATTCCATCTTTAAGAGATTATTAGTCTATCCTGTCTCCAGATGACATTATCAAGGATTATCATTGATCATTATCATTATCATTGATCATTATCAAAAAATTCTAAATGATAACATCTTAAACTAAAGAGCTCTGCTTAAATCCAGACTCTTTGATTACAAATAGTGAATCTAGATAAATATAAACAAATAGCTGGAGAAGAAAGGATAGAGAAATATTCTCATTTAAAAACAAATTAATAATAAGGTAGATAGTCAAAATCAAGGAAGTAGAAACAAAGAATCTGATACTCAATTTCTAAATTCCCTGGAGGAGTTTTAAATAACTTTTTCATGTATTACAGAACCATAGACTGGTTGGGATTAGAAAGGACATCTTGAGATCATCTTGTCCAACTCTCAGAGTCATGCAAGATCACCTAGGGAAACCAAGGGAATCATAGAATATTCATCATTGAGTACAAGGCCACAAGACCACTCATTAAAAAGAGCTTTGCCAGCAGGTTGAGGAAAGTGATCTTCATTTTTACTGTCTGGGTGAGGTCACATCTGGAGTGCTGTGTCCAATTCTGGTCTCTCCAGTTCAAAAAAAAAAACCAGGGAATTTCTGAAGAGAGTTCAGTAATGGGCCACAATGTTAGTGAGAAGGCCAGAAACCTTTTTGGGAAAGGATGAGATATCTGAGGCTGTTTAGTCTGAGGAGGAGAAGACTGAAGGAGGATCTTAATGATACTTGTAAATAGCTCAAAGGTGGGTACAAAGAGGGTATGTCCCAGCTCTTTTCATTGATGAGAAATGGCAAGACAAGGGCAATGAGCAAAAACTGGAACACAGAATATTCCATGTGATCATGAGGAAGAAATTCTTCAACTTTGAGAGTTGTAGAGCATTGCAAGAAATTGCCCAGAGACCATGGAGTATCATTCCCTGGAAATATTCAAAACCTATCTAGATGTTTTCCTGTGCAGCCTACTGTAGGGAAGGTGTGTAAGAGTTGGACTAGGATGATCTCCAGAGGTCTCTTCCAACCCATTTAAAAATGGTATGTAGATAATCAATATATTATATTTCTTCTGTGATTTTTTTTCTTTGTGCTTACAAAACTCGGCATTAATTATTGAAATAACAAGGTTTTCCCTAAATTTCAAGTGTTCCTAATGGAAAAATTGAATTCTTAGCAATCATTGAAACAATATTGTTTACTCTGAAACAGTGCAATATTTTGATATTTAGGAATCCTGCAACAGTTTGCCAGTATTTCCTATTACTTAAAAAAATTCTGAATTGCATTATCTGATTTGGTCTTAGTTTTTCTCTTATCATTCCATGCAGTGAGTGTATCCTTTTGCATTTGTATTTTAACAGTTCCCTCAAAAATTTCTGAAGGTTTTCTGAGGGGTTTCTGAAGAGATTTTGTTGTGCCAAAATAGTCTTCTGGACTGTGTTTCCCTTTTAAGTACCACAGCAGCAAATAAAGCTGAATGTAGAATATATTGCCTTGAAATATTAAGTCAATAGGCTAATAAAAATGTAGTTATAAGTTATAGTTTAAAACTTGGCCATGCATATCAGGACATGAATTAAAAATCAGTTGACTGGATGACCATTTTCAGACAATGAAATAACAAGAGTGGACATGCTTAGTGTGCAACCTTGTTATTAATAAATACAAAAATCTAAACTTCAATCTGAAGAACTTGGGTGTAAAATTTGGAAAAAAAAAGAAAAGATGTAGTATTTAATAATTAATTTATTTCTCATTCTCTGTGTTCTGCCAGTGTTTCACTAATTATATCTTTCTCACAAGACCCTAAATACTGCTTTTTGAATAGCTATAATAAACATAAGCCTCATACATAAGTAATGTCATTTTTTACTTTTTCATACAAACTGCAATCAAAAATATTTTTAATGCAAGCATATTTCTCTTGCCTTGTGAACACTGTTACTTCTGTATCCAGAAATAGCAGTTCCATTCCATTGTGCATATCACACATTATGCAAATAAACACAGACTTCTATTATTTATAGTATTTCTTCTGTTTTTCGGTGTTTTAAGTGTTCTTTATAGAATCAAAAGCCATAGGGAAAAAAATAAATAAATAACCCATGATTATTCTCCTATTCTTTTCACGTGTTTAATTTACCCCTTCCTAAGTCATGTATGGTCTTTTATATTAAGTAATGGAGTTTGTGCCAAATATATGTTCTGTGAAGGTTCTTAAATTTTACCTGAGTTGATAAGAATGCAGGCAGTTTGAAGACTAAGGCTGGCTCTTAACTAGTTTGAAAGATTTTAATCTAGAACAAATTGTAGGAAAAACACTTTTTCTTGTGTCTGTGATCTTGTGAGCAAAAGTGTTGCTTTCTCTGTAGTTTTGTAACAATTGTCAGAATAGTGTAATTGTAAGAGTTCAAAATCTTAAGAGACTGCAGACTGAAGAGAAGTAATAATTGCCTAAATGATGTATTAAAAGCATATGAGAATTTTTAAAGTGTCTTTGTGTAGAAAATTATGATCTACAGAATCTCTTATAATGATAAATTGCCAAAAATTGTGCTTTTCTAATACTGACTTTACAACAGATTCTAATTCTAAACAAATGATGTGCTCTTTGTCCTCCTTCCATTAATTTTAAAATATATTATATTACAATTTCTGATAATATCTTCATAATTGGACAAAAGCTTCATGCCTGTGCAAGGGGCATGTTTTCTCATTCTGCAGAACTGATCTGAGGGAATCCTACAGGATCTGCAAATCCTTCAGAAATGGAGCTGCCCTGTAGGAATGATTATTTTTCCATATGAGAAGTGTGTTCACGAGCAGTCAGTTTGTATCACATTTTGTCTGATAGCTGTAAAGAAGTAATGGCAACTTATAGTAGCATTTGATGGAAAATATTCATATATATAACTTTCTTCACCTGCTTTCCAAGCTAACAATTTGAAGATTTTTTTAAATCTAACGATATTTCTCAGGTATGCAAGAAATCCATGAAGACCGTGGGATAGTTTAGAAACTTGTGAACTTCTGTGTTGTACCAAATTCAGTCTTTTTTTTTCCACCTAAGATCATGAGAATCACATTTTAAAAGCTAAACCACAGTGTCTAATATTAGACAGCATTTAAGAGCCTAACTAAACAGAAATTTTATCATGTATATTCCCAACTTATTTATTGCATACATCAATTCCTCTGAAATCAAATGCTCTGAAAATATATGAATGAATGAATGAATGCTTTGCAGACCATAGCAGGCTTAATGAGACTAGTCATACCTAGTTCACACTTCAGTGACAACAATTTATTTCTGAACACTGACATCAGTTGACCTCTTGTATGTCCTGTTCTCTGAGGATTTGCAACTATAGTATTAAAAAGCATACAAAAAAAGACAACTAAAATGGTGAAGGATCTATAGGGCAAAATATGAGGAATGGGTTGAAGACACTTGGTGTTTTGAGCCTAGAGAAGTGGAGACTGATGGGGGCCCCATAGCAGCCTACAGGTTCCTCAGGAGGAAAGTAGAAGGGTAGCACTGATCTCTGCTCTCTGGTGACAGCAATAAAACCCAAGGAAATGGCATGGAGCTGCATTAGGGTTGATCAGCTTGCATATACAGAAGTTTCTTCACTGAAAGGGTAGTCAGGCATCAGAACAGATTGCTCAGGGCAGTGGTCATTGCACCAAGCCTGACAGATTTCAAAAACTGTTTGGACAATTTATTCTAGGTCTGAATTTTGAATGGTTCTGTGTGGAACAAGGAGCTGGACTTGATGATTCTTTCTATCTGATTGTGATGCTAACTAATTTTATTTATGAGTTTTTAATACCTCTTTAACTTTTTTTCAAATTTCTTCCTGCTTTTAATATAACTAACATTTAAAAAACACTTGATTTTTTGTGCCAAACTGTTGAAGTTGTTCTGGAATGTGAATGTACTTAATAAATGTCTATTGATAACAATAATTTTTACTACTTATCAGCAACTACACTCCTGCTGATAAACTGTATCAAGTACCATTCTAGAAGTATTGAAATGAACTGCCAATTAAAAAACAAAGGCAAAAGTAGATAGACCAGTCCAGCTGTCCTGGCTCTGCTTCCTGCTCAGCTCACCAAGTCAGCAGGACTGTACAAGAAGTGGAAACATTTCCAGCTCTGGACAGCACTGCTCAGGAAAAAACAAAATGTGCTATCAACACTTTTTCTCCCAAAGCCAAAATACAGCATCACGCTTACACTGTGAAGACAATTCAACTCTGTCTTAGCTGTAAATAGGACACTACTGTACTTAAACTAAAATTCTGATTTTTGTTTCATGCTATGTGATTCTAAATAAATTTATCACCTTAATATGCTTCTACAAAAGATACGTCTGTCAAAGTCATTTTTCTACCCTGCTGAAGAATTGTAAGTCTTCTTTTAGTTTCTTGTGGTGTGTGATTAATTTTCTTAACCTTAGTTCATTGTGAATGATGTCAGATTAATGGAGCAATATGTAGTGGCAATGTACATTTGCTGTTTACAATACCTGGATTATTCAAGCAGCTAAATCAAATATGGAAGATTTAGCTGTCAGAAGTGTGAAAGTACAGTTTTTAAGGCACAGGTTGCCCTCAGACACCTTATACAAGTGAATACAGACCTTTTCTGTATGTTCTTCATGACATTTCTTTTTCAATTTTTAAACAAATTATGAGAAAATTACCATTATGTTGAGAAATCTTTGCTTTGTATACACCTCAAAGGTACTGTAGGCTCACTGATAACATGGTATACAGAAACACTGATCATACTATAATTTAAGTATATAATACATAAATAGTAAATATGCAATGTTTTTATAATCTAGCATTAATTGTGATTTTCCATGTTTTATTTGTTTCTTTAGGTATGGTTTTGCTTGGTTTGTAGTCTCTTTACTGCTGCCATTTGTCAGCACATCTTTTTTTCTTCAAACTTTTAACTTAGTAATTTCTCACTTTCTCTGTTATTTTTGTTTGCTATTCCTCATTTGAGCCTTGTTATTTGACAAATTATTTCCAGTGGTTGATAGTTCTTTAAAAAAAAATCATTTTCATGTTTTCATTTCTTTGCTTCTTTATCTTCTCTTTATTTTTATAGCTTTCATCTGAATGATCTGTAAATGTTCAGATATATACCTACTATAAGTGATGTATTTTGTCCAGTACCGTTTGACCACATAACTTAATGCTCTATAAATTATCCCACATCAGAATTATCAGATTATTTGCAGCATTTTTCTGTGCAAATGACTATTTTAATAACAGTAGCAATCATTTTCATCATCTATCATTTCATTTCATTTCATATCATTTCATTTCATCAATCATTTTTCAATTATCTAAACAGTTTCTATTTTATTTTGCTGTTGAATAAAACAACTTTTTTTTTTTTTTTTTTTTTTTAATGGTCGAGAAAGAGAATTCTTGAAACAGGATTAATAGTCCAAAATAGATGCGTATGGAAAGACAGATCTAACTCAAACTTCACTTCTGCTCAGTATTCTACACAAACTCTTTGTTTATGAGCTGCAACTGCCACAGCTTAAAAGTTTAGAATCAGTCTAGATTATTGATTTTACATTGTACATAAGTTTCCGTGAAAGTAATGCCTACTATTTATTTCCATGTAAACAACAACAGATACAAAAAGACAATATCATTATTTGGTAGTGCAAATTCTCAGCTACAAAAACAAACAAACAAACAAACAAACAATTTTAAAACACTGTCATCACCATCAGTTATGTATTTATGCCAGCAATGAATTAGAGGCTGCACACTCATAAAAATCTACATGGGTGTGAAGAAAATGGCTTTTTTTCTTGTCCCTGCCACCAGTGCTGAAAAACACCAACCACCATCCCACTGTCTGTGGTCACATCCACTGTTTTGTCTCCATAAATGTTTACCAAGTGTTGATGAATCTCAATGGATGGCATTCCTTCTCAAGAAGAAATTCACTGACACACCTTTACCTCACATGTACTTCCATTTTGGATGTCAATTTATCAGACTGAGACCCTGCTGCCATCTGTTGCACAGCAACAGAATTTAATGGAATATTTGTGAGGAGATTAAACCACTACTGCTATATCACCATTTGCCTCTGATGCTGTAGGCCAACATAGTTGAGATAGTACTTTTGGAGCAACTCTGATAGTTTCCTACTCTTAGCCTACTCTCAAGGGCATCAAGAACCATGTGAGTTTTGTTTTCTGTGTTTGTCTTTTTGTTTACATATTCTGCCCCATCATGCAATTTGGATCAGAAGCTGAGGATCTACTTAACTACTTGTGTATTTATTTACTTACTTGTTCTATCTCTCTCTCTCTCTCTCTATCTAACTTAAATCTGTTGTTACAGTGCCTTACTTCAGCTGACTGCAGCATTCTGTAGGCTTTCCAAGTCTCTGTTGCATGTTTAATGTATTTGAGAATGAGAGAAACTGGATTTTAAATTTTGGAAATGCTCAAGTTTCCAAGTTTCTTAAGATTTGATAGTGCTAAATAGTAAAACAATGTTCTGCACGGAAGGAAGTGACAAGTGAAAACCTGTAGTATTTCTTATCTTGGAAGTCTGGCTCAGAGAAGTCTCTGCTGGTTACAGTTCTAATATCCAAGTGTAATGGTGTGCAATCTAAAATCTGTTTGCAACGTAAGTGAAGCTAAGTGATTACAGAAACATTAAGATAATTTTGTACAATATAGCTGATTGTCATTAAGCTGCAGACTACCTACCTCTAACTCCCATCTTTGATCTGTAAAGTAGATTTTTTATCTGTAAAGTAGATTTTGTTCAGACGCTATCTTTCAGATTTGATATGGGACCCAGTTCAAAATAGAAATAACGCATATTTCCATTCACATTATTCCATCTGTGTATGCTCCTACTTGTCTTGTTCACTGTCTTTTCATTAAAGATGTGCTTACTCAAACACGGGAAAGCATAACTCATCAGAATTTCTTGCTTGCCTCATTTCAAATTAACGTGGGTTCCCACACAAACAATGAATTCGTTTATATCCATCAAAAGCTTGGCAAAGATTTCTAACAAATTGTATGAGAGCATGCTCACGCTTTTATAAACCTTTCAGCATCCATGTATGAGTGTCACATTGGCCGTGAAACAATAAACTAGGTTGAACTTTGCAATTTTTTCAATTCACTTAAGGACAGATTTTTGTATTTCTAATTGTTAGCATTTGTTATCCTAAAAAATCAAGATACTTTTTTTTTAAATAAAAAATAATAGTGGGAAGTCTGCATAGAAGTAAAGCATGTTGAATTTGGCACATGCTCCTGAAAAGTTGATTTTCTTTCCTTGGTATTAAGAGAAGTATGAACAGAAAGCAAATCATTTGTCAAGAAGTTTTATTGTGTTGTTTGCCCTGGGTTTTGCTTTATTGCTTATTTTAATTATGAATATAATTTCTAAAATAATTCAGAAATAAAATGTAAAGTAGATCTTCATACTTGTGTACCATAAAACAACTTTTGACAGCTTATAAACAAGGATGTAAATAAAATGTGCAAGGGTACATGTAGGTGAAATTTCATGGTTTCTGAATGTTCCTGACTCAGGTTGCAACAGGCCTCAAGTGCAACAAAACTTGCAAAGGTTGATTTCTGTACTGTCTGGAGAGCTCAGTGTGTGAAAGTGCTGACAACCTTCTTTTGCTGTCTGCTAGAAGGGATAAGAGGCCCACAGAGCCCCTGGCTCAGGGGCGTGAGAAAGGATGGAAATAATCACATTACACCCTCCAAACTGCATGGACTACACAATTCTGTCTTTGACAAGCAGACACAAACTAGGCCATAAGACATGTTTTTAGTTATTTTCTTCCTAGTAGAGAAGTTCCTTTTTTTTACCAGCACAGAGATACAGGAGGTAGTACCAAACAGAAGAGGAGAACTCTGCAAATATAGGGGGAAGTAATTCTTTTCTGCTGTAAGAACACTCTTGGGAGTAAGATGTAATGAAAAATGATAACCTACTTCTGCATTTCATCATCTTCTACTAAAAAGCCTTTATTGAAACATACCATTTCGTAACTCAACTTGAAATTCAGTCCATCTCAAGCTAGTGAAGAAACTACTTAGAAGAAATCCAGTAAGCATTTAAAAATATAAGTATGTGAATAAGTAACATTTTTCTCCTTTTCTACTTCATTCATTCATCTCAATTCTAAATTTTGTGTGATGCAGACAGATTTGGTTGGAGTTCATGAAGGAAAAGTACACCGTAAGAGAAAAAGGAGAAAAATTTCTCACATATATTGTAATAAAATAGCACTGATGTAAAATAATGCTTTAAATATAATATTTTTGTAAAAATATTTTCATAGTTTTATTTTAAACAACATTTTAATGATCAATATTATCTGATACTGGAGTAGTACAAAAGTTTTTTCACTGAGTTTTTACTTTTTTCCTCTTTTATTCTACAGAGAGACATTATTCTACATATAATTTAAATCTGGGGTTTTTTGTTTATGTATATCTCTGTATACGTGGAGGGTTTTTGAAACAAGCCTTTAGTTGTAGGATAAGTATGCTATGTCTTTTGTAATTAGAACTTTACTGGGTACAGCACGAATCATTGCTAACCTGGATGAGTTATAGATGAGGAAATAATTTGTTGTGGTTCAGGTAATAGAGATGCTTTGGAAATGGATTACATTCAAATATCACAGTGACGTGTGGAGTCAAACTCTATAACCACAGAGTTGTTGTAAAGCAGGTATGTTTACTCAGCGCTGCACACACACCAGATGAAGAAGGGGTATTCCCATCTAACCTGCATACCAGAGGTAAGAAGGCACATACTTAAAGAACAAGATGCTGATGTTTGCATTAAATTTCCAAGAAAAGGTTGGGTTATTACAAAGAGTCCCCAAAATGATTGACATTCCTCTCCTTTCCCCCCCAGTCTCAGTACTTTTATACATGTGTGGTGTCACTCTGTGGTCCCTGCTGGTCTTTTGGTGAAGGCCTTATGTATTTCTCACTGTGTATTCTTTGACCTGGGCCAAGTTGGACGTCACTTGACTCACTCTGGCCAGTTGTCATATCGGCTACATCTCCATCCACCAATCTGCTGCTTCTGTGTTAATTCGTGGTTTTACTGTCTGAGCTTGCTACCTTGCATTCCAGAGATAGGATAGCTAACAGTGCTATTTGGAGAAACAGAAGACCAGCTGTCAGTACAAAGTCTGTAGAAAAGGATCTGTAATTGACAGCCAAAACCTGGCTTAGCAATGTCAGAGCTGTATTTGCTGATTCAGCACCCCATGAAAGCACATCACTTTTAACCTAATATTTTCCTTAATTCAACAGCCAGAATTTTACTTATAATTTTAAGTTTGTATTTCTGTTGTTTTCAAAATCCAATTGACATGTATTTATCAGGTCTAGTATAAAGAAAAAAAAAATCCACAAGCTGGTTCTAATGCTAATTGGACAGATTTCCTAAACCAAAGTCTGAAGAAGACACATTAACTGTAATAAACACGTCTTATAAAGTTTTAAATACCAGTATAGCTAATCAGTTTGAACAAGACATTTAAACAGTAAATAACATTTAAGAGTAAACAGAGCTTTACATAAAGTGACAGCTACTATTACATTTTCTGCTACTAAGTATGAGAAAACTAATGTACCAAGAAAGTGCCTACTATTTAAGCATCTTGCTCCAGACATTTTTAACAACAAAAAATTTGCAGAGGGTGGACCACTGAAGTGTCTCATTATTAAATTATGCACTGTATGATAGAAACTGATGTACTACTAGAAAGCCTGCATGAAAACACAGTCTTCAAGAGCTGCTAATTATGGTGTTGCTAAAACAAAGAACACAAAGTGAATTACAGATTATCCAGTCTACCTAAAAGGGGAAAAAAAAACAACAACACAAAAACAAACAAAAAAGCTGGAGAGTTATAGTTTTCTCTTACAGTTTGAATTGCAAGTTTTGAAAATATGATACTAAGACATATTTTTATCTAAGAAAGGAAAAGCATCATTTGATGGTACAGACTGAAACATTTCCTGAGGTATTTCTTAATTTTTAAATTAGTTAATTCTGTAACATAACATGGTTTTTTAGAATTTAGTCTTACAAATGTACAGCTCTTAATAGGAACAAAAATTTTAATGGAGAAAAAAATATAGCTGATTGAGAGCATAAATTCGTATATCAAGTATTGAGAGGAGTAATTCAACTGCTGTTATGCTTTAAGGATAATATTTAGTCAAGAGGTTCATTTGTGCATTTTCCTTCCTTTTCTCTTTTCTTTTTTTTTTTTTTTTTGTGTGTGTGTGTTTCTTTTTGGTCTGTTTGTTTTTTTTAATTAGGTAGCAAAATATAACTTAGTTATGTTATGAGTTCCATTGATTTTTTATTTTATCTCACAGAACTTTTCTCCACCCAGATGGCAGAATATTTGTATTTTAGAAATATAAACTTCTATTTCAAATAACTAACTTGCCTTGAATTTTGTGTTATTTCTTCATGAGAGATGGCAAAATATGTAACATCTTCCTTGTAAATAGAGCAAAACCAACAGTTTCTTTCAAAAGAGGATCAAAACCAAGCTGGATTATTTATGACTTAGTGGTCTGACCCAATAGCTGTCAGATTTCTCCATGTTCAACAGTTTTAGTATGATAAATAGCCTTTACACAGGACAGGAGTTTGACTCATTTTGTTTTAGTTTTTACATGTTGATAATGACACATACTATAATCCTCAACAGTTCTCATGCCATGGTCTTCAGTCATGGGGAAGAATAAATATTTCCTGTGGGGATGCTATTGACTTTGTTCAGCAGTAAATATTCTCTGGAGGCTTGGTCAATTCTGTCAAAAAAATTGACTTGTTGACTGAAGATTGGTAAACTTGCAGCTAATATTTGTGTTTCTATGATACAATATTTTCCTCCTTTACAGTCATTTAATACCTGGGCTCTCCATTCCTATATTTTATCTGTCACCTCAGATATAATCATTTTCATCAATAGAGATATAGTTAGATGGAAGTAAAGCTAATGGAAAAATTCAGCTTTTGATGGGGAAGTGTTATCTCCAACAATGACTCGGACAGAAAAAATGAAAGAAATAGAGACAAATGACAACAAAGAGCAAGAAAAATATCTATTATGTAAATATAAAAATGTCACTATATATGATTTAGAAAAATGTTAGTAAAAATAAGAACAATACATTTCAGAATGTTTTCAATAGTGCTTTTGTAGTATAGTGTACTTTTCGTATTTCTTTTTTTCTTTTTTTTTTTTTTTTCCCATGGAAATGTTGATCACAGCTTGTGGAGTCGTGGTTAGAACTGCAACATTTTTAAAGAAATCTGTCAAATTTCCAACTTGAATTATGGGAATAGCCTCCTTTCTTGTTCTTACCATGCAAATTTCTCTGCTAGAACAGAAATGCAGATGGATATTGGCCATTTAGAATTTCAAAATTAATAACAATTATTTGCTTTGAAAAATACCCAAACTTTTAAGCATTTAATAGAAATTGAAACAAAAAGTATTCAACATATTTTTGCATTAACTAATTGCTTGAGACTTGAATAGTAGTAAATAGTATTGCTATAGTAATGATAACGCTAATGATACTACTAATAGTAATTGCAATAATAGTGATTTCAATAATAATAACAATAAAATTGAAAAGCTATACAGTCCTGTAGAGAATTTTAAATGTATATAAGATTAAAATAATTTTCATTAGAGATTCTGATTAACACTAGATGAATATTCTATGTTCATGTATGCCTATTTAATCAGAAACAGCTTTTTCAGTACTTCTCCTTTTCTGGAGAGATATCTTTATGCTAGTGGGAATACAACTTTTGCATGTGTGCATATTTCATCTTAGTATGCTTCATTATATTGTTTGTGAAATGAACAAATGAAAAGGCGCTTTTTATTTATTTATTTATTTATTTATTTGTAAACATTCTGATAAATGTGGTTTATGCTTCACATGCTTTTAATTTACTAGACCAGTACTTTCCATTAAAAGATGGCTCTCATTACAAGGAATTTTGTTATGAAACTATGTGTTATGTTTAATTCTCCCTTAATTTAAAAGAAATACTTTGGAAACAAACGCATCAAAGCACAGGAAAGTTGTTAGTAGCTATTCTTTTTTTTAAACAGACTAGAAAATTCATTTGATGATTGGGGCCCTGGGGCAAATAAAGCAATCAAATCTCCTGTAATGGAGTTGTAGAATCTGTGTAAATGACCCCTCTGATCTATCTGGAGCTTTTCTGCTTTTTGTTAGTGACTTTTTATTCTTTCCCTTTCCTGAAGAACTAAATTATTTTTTTAAATCTAAAGTTGACAATTTAAATGGATGAACTATTTTTGTCTTCCTCTCAGTGTTGGATACAGAATACACATCAATATCATAAAAAGAAGTATTAATTTCTAAAGAGTATGCTACCCAGAATAAATTCACTATTAGTTAGAAAATAGTGTTTTTAGTGTCTAGTTCAGATCTTACACTGATCTTCTGGTAAAAAGACCTAATTTCAGGTAAACCTAATTTCAGGTCTGTGAAGTTGGTTTGTTAGTCTCAGTCTGGTTTCTGGCATAAAATGGTGTATTTCACAAATAATATTCTCCAGATGGCAACAATTTTTAGAACTACAGAAAGCTTTTGTAAAGATAAAAGAAGCTGAAAGGATAAGCAAACAGAACTACCCGTTCATTCTTTGAAATTCTATATTCTAAGGAAATACAGTGAGTTTCTTATAAGACACAATGACAGCTTTTGACTGATGCATCAAGGTTCATTTACTTGTAAGAACATAAATGACTGTTTCTTTTGCATACTCATGAGTTTTTATATGCACAAAGAAATTGAGAAGCAGCCCACTGGTTACTTTCTCTAATATGTAACTGAAAAAATTGAAATTTTAGACATTTGTTTCTTCAAACTGCCTCTCTCTCTCTGTTTATAAGTACGTATATATCTGAATGAGGAATAGATAAAATAAACAATTGTAGCCTTAGTCACTGATTTTGCAACTAATTTAGATAACAAATGCTCTGGTTCTGAGAGGAACTTTGTCTCTCTTCAACAGAATATTTAAAGAAAACACTGCTAAAAAAATATAGAATTCATATGTACGTAAGTTGCAGTGTTATGTCCTCTAAGCTGACTACTCTTAAAAGATTATCATCGTACAAATATAGAATCATTGAATAGAACCATAGAATGGCTTGGGCTGGAAGAGACCTCAAGGATGATCAGCCTCCATCCCTTTGACTCAGGCACAGTTGCCAATCACTAGATTAAGTACTAGATGAGATTGCCCAGGAACCCATCCACCTGATTTCAGGTTCCAGGGACAGGGCACCCACAACTTCATTGCTTCAATCTTTTTTTGCTTTTCATCTCTCCTGGAAATATTTTTTTTTTATATTTACATGAGAGAAATTTTATTTTAAAAAGGTGGGGAATATCTTCTTAATAAAAAATATTTCCATTAGTCTTTGAATTTTAAAGCTGTAGTAAATGTTAAATATGAGTAATGTAAGTAATCACTCCAAATTCCAAAAAGAACAAAAAAACCCCAAAGTTTTCTGCAGGCAAAAATATGCAAATTATCAAATATGAAGTGAACATAATGATGATTTAAAAAGTAAACAATTCACTTAGCAGTTCATTCAAACATTGATGAATAAAAACTAAGTCAATGCTGCTAAATAATTTAATTTATGATTTATAACTTATAAATCTGACTTACAGATAACTTATAGATAACGTATAGGCTACAGATTCTACAACTTATAGTAACTCATACTTCTCGCTTCTGCCCAAATACCTATTTCTGATTAAAAAAATATCTTATTAGACCATCTTGAAACATCATAAGAAGCATAATTTCTGACCATTTAGTCCAAAGACATCAGTCTCTTTCGTTACTTGCGTTTTAAACTTGGTGGCAATTCTTTAAGGCTTTTGTCCGTGTGTGTCAAAATCAATCATTATTGTCCAAGCAACTTGGATAGAAAAAGCAAGAATCTTCATATATTCTGGAAGGCAGAGCTTCACAGATGCTCTGTCTATACTTAGACTCTGCTAGATCTCCAAGTCATTAGCTTTCTGGCTCTGGTAAAAGAATTTCAGATAGGAAGGTGTGCCTGAACAGTAAGCCACTGGCCTTTTGTTCTGGTTTAACCTGGAAGACAGCTAAGCACCAGACAGTCTTCCACTCAGTCCCCTGCTTCTCAATGGTATGGGAGAGAGAATTAGGAAAAAAAGATTAAAAAAAAAGAAAGAAAGAAAGAAAAAAAAAGTAGAACTTTTGAGTTGAGATAAAAATATACTAAGACAGTAAAGGAAGACAGTGATAATAGTAATGATAGTATATATATATATATATATTATATATATATATTTACAAAATAAATGTTGTACAAAGAAATTTCTCACCACTCACTGTTTGATGACCAGTCACCAAACAGTATCTGTTTTTCCAGCCAACTCATTTTAATTTAATAGTTTTTTCACATTATGTCATATGCTATGGACCATTCCTTATGCCAGTTTAGGTCATCTGTCCTGGTTCTGTATCTTCCCATCTTCTTGAGTTCTCCTGCATCCGTTGTGGTCTGGATGGTAAGAGAAGCTGAAAACCTGAGACATCCTTGGGTCTCTACAGTTTTTTCTCTGCAAAAAGTAAAGCACTGGTGTGTTATCAACACTGTTTTTCTTCTAAAGCCCAAACATATCATCTTATTATGAAAAAAAACAACTGTCTAGACTGCATTCAGGATGTCCTTTCCCACTTTTGGGCCTAATTATTACAACACGATATACAGCATGCACTTACTGTCCAAAGCCTTAGTGTTCACCTTTTATCCCCTCTCAGTCTTGCTCTTTCAGAGAGCTGACCAAATGTAATAGTAGAAGTAATACAAATAAAACTTACTGGACAGAATCTAATCATCTTTGAGAGAGCAATGTGAGCTTCAGTGGGGGAACTATGCCTAATTTTAGAATTAAAAAAAGCCTACCTTTTTAGGCTCTTTTAGGCTAGGTAGGAAGGGTGGAAGGTTTGCCCCTATGTTAAAGAGTGGGTAGATTGTAAGGAACACCCTCTACAAAATGGTGGGGAGCAGGTTGAAAGCCTGTGGGTTAGAATTAAGAATTGGACTAATCAAGGGCACCTGGTGGTAGGAGTCTACTACAGACCACCTGGTCAAGGGGAGCCTGCTGATGAGGCCTTCTTCCTTCAGCTGCAGGAGGCATCACGCTCACAGGCACTTGTTCTGATGGGGAATTTCAACTATCCAAATAAGTGCTGGGAAAAACAAGCAGCTAGCTGCAAGAGATCTGGGAATCTCCTGGAGCGCATGGATGACTTTCCGGTTCAGCTACTGGATAGACCTACCAGAGGAGAAGTGCTGCTGGATCTGCTGCTCAGCAATGCAGATTATTAAAGGTCGGACTGAGGGAAAAGAAGGGATTGTACAAGCTGTGGAAACAAGGGTGTGTCACCTGGGGAGAATACAGGGATGTTGCAGAGAGGGAATTAGGAAAGCCAAGAAGAAGATCGAACTGAACTTGGTGAGGGATATTAAAGAACAAGAAGAGACTCTATAGGTGTCTGGCTCCAATATCAGAGCCAGAAGGGAGATTCTTTGATACACCCAGAGTGAGAGTGATACACAAGTGAGGTCAAATGTCTTCCAACCAGTTTATTATCAATTAAAGTCAATAAGGGTAAGGGAAGGGCCAGCAATTATTATGAATAAGGGCAATGGGGAAGGGAAGGCAAGCAGTAGGAAAGATAAAAAGAAGTAAGAATTATGTAAAGTGGGGATAGCCACCACAAAGGATCCAGCAGTGTCTCGTTGTCCACTGTTCTGACTGTCCAAGACCAATGCAAGACTAAGGGCACAGGGAGAGGCAGTGGCAGAACGTCTGGCCTTAGGCAGCAAGCAGATAAACAGTAAGCAACTAATAGCAGGTCCAGGAGAAATAAACAGGTCTCTGGTAGCAGCCTTAGGAGAATAAGGCAGCAGGCAAGTGTTATACCACAAGGCATTCGATATCAGAACAACTGTTCCTTGGTTGTAGGTTCCTTTTTCTATTCACTTCTGTCAGCACAGCATTCCTGGCTCTAAGGTTAGAGTCATGTGGAGCACCTGTGGGCATACAGGTCCTCTGGATGGTTATCTCTCATGAGATGTGCCAGAAAAGGCTGCTTATCATATAGCAGTTGCTTATCTCTCATTGCCACTGGCCCGCAAGTCTTCAGGTAAAAGATTTCTTGGTCTTGCTCAATACTTACCTGGACTTGACCATCTGTTGAAATTGCCCAGTATCAAGCTTTGAGACAAAGGTGCAGGAACAGTTTCTTACAATAGGTACATTGGCCAGAAAAAGCAGGCCAAAGAGAGAATACCTCCTTTGGTACAGCAGATATGGAGAAAGCTGAAGTATTAAATGAGCTTTTTGCCTTGGTCATCACTGGCAGCCAGAATTCTTATATTTCTCACTTTCCTGAAGCTCACATCTGTGAGCTCCTAGGTGGGAACAGAGGAAGTAAATCCCTCCCTGCGGTATTGGCAAAGCAAGTCCAAGTCCACCTTATGAGACTGAATTTATACAAGTTTATGGGGCAAGATGACATGCAGCCCAGGTCCTAAAGAAGATAGCTGATGTTTCTGAGCTACTTTCTGTTGTATTTGAAAATTTGTGGCTGTTAAGTGAAGTCCCTGGGGACTGGAGAAAAGGAAATGTCACTCACATTTACAGGAAAGGGAAGGAAGAGGACCCAGGGAACTGCAGGCTGGTGAGCCTCACCTCTATGCCTGGGAAGATCTTGGAAGAAGTCCTCCTAGAAGACATGTTCAGGCACTTGAGATATGAGTTGGTGATCTGAGACAGCCAACATGGCTTTAACAAAGGAGGTTGTGCCTGACTAATCTTGTGGTCTTCTATGGTAGGGTGATATCACTGGTGGGCAAAGGAAAGGTGAGTAATGTCAACTACCTGGACCTTTGCAAGGCCTTGGTGCCACCTATCTGGTGGTCCCCCACCAGATACTTATCTATAAATTGGAGAGATACAGTTTTCAGGGGTGCACTATTTGGTGGATAAAGAATTGGTTGGAAGGTCATTGACAGAGGGTTGTGGTGAATGGCACTACGTCCAGGTGAAGGCCAGTGATAAGCTGTGTCCCTCAGGGGTCTGTCTTAGGATAGGTGCTCTTCAACAACTTCACTGATAACATAGACAATGGGCTCAAGTGCACCCTCAGCAAGTTTGCCAATGACACCAAGATGAGTGGTCTGGTTGACATGTTACAAGGAAAAGATGCCATCCAGGGGTACCTTGACAAACTCAAAAGTTGGGCTTATTTGAAATTAATGAGGTTCAACATAGCAAAGTGCAAGATTTTGCACTTGGGTCAGAGTAATACCAGATATGTATACAGACTGGGAGAATAACACCTTGAGAGTAACCCTGCAGAGAAGTACGTGAAAAACTGAACATGAGCCAATAGCACACACTTGCAGCTCTGAAGGCCAAAGGTATTCTCTGTTCCATCAGAAGAGGGCTGGCCAGCAGGGAGAGGGAGGTGATTGTCCTTCTCTACTCTGCCCTCACAAGGCCCCAGCTGAAGTACTGCATCCAGGTTTGGGCCTCAATACAGGAAAGATGTGGAGCTGTTGGAGAGGGTACAGAGAAAGGCCATGAGGGTGATCAGAGAGCTGGAGCACCTCTTCTACAAAGACAGGCTCATCCTGGCGCCTCTTGAACACTGCCAGGGATGGTGACTCCACCACCTCCCTGGGCAGGCCATTCCAGTGCCTGACCACTCAGTGGTTTTAAACTCAAGGAGTGAAGGTGTCACAGACTTATCTAGATCAATCTGTGCCCACGACAGGACCCTCAGCCCCAAAATGTGATGGAAGAAAGGGAAGGATAGGAAAATGGGAGCTGGTCCCAAAAACAGGACAGTGGGAATGATCTAAGGAGGAAAATTTAATTTTGCTAAATATGATATCGGAATGCAAGATAACACAATATAAGACAATATAATAGAAATTGAGGCTAATAAATAAACTAAGAGAGTGTCCGAAACCAAAAGGCCTACTCTGAACTGAAGGCACGCAGCTGGGGTTATCCTCACACACTGCCAGGCAGCAAGCGAGAGAGAGAGAGCCAGAGAGCCAGATCCTGTGACTTCCTCTCGTGATTTATCTTCCTCTCTGAACGTGAAGTTCCCCTGGGATATTTAGTTCTTCTTCTCTTCTGAGAACCAGGTATCCAGAAAGTTGTCAATTCACAGAACTGAAGTGTTTACTCTTTAATTACCCGTGCTTTATATGATGTTATGATATGGAATACCAATAGCAAAATTATAAAACCACGACAGAAGGTTTAGATTAGATGTCAGGGGGTAGTTCTTCACAGAAATAGCGGTGAGGTGCTAGAACAGGCTGTGTAGCGAGGTTGTGGATGCTCCATCCCTGGAGATGTTCAAGACTAGGTTGCCTGGGGCACTACGCAACCTGATCTAATACCAGATCTGGAGGTTGGTGGCCCTGCCTGTGGCAAGGGGGTTGGAACTTAATGTTCCTTGGAGTCCTTTCCAATTCAAGCCATTATGTGATTCTATGATTCTATGATAAGGCAGGACTTCTGCTGCTGTTGCTATGCTTTTTGTGTGGCATCACCTCCCACTGTTCTGTGTTGGTATAGCTTCCAGAAGGATATGCCTCTTGATCTTATTTTTCATATTTTGTGATCTTCATCCTTTCTGTTGCTAAGCTCACATTCAATTGGAATTTTAGAGCAATGCAGCTGATTTAATTGGTCATACATATTCCATCACTGGCTATGTAGTACCAGCAAACCTTCTAATGTCAGCTGGAGTTCTGTTCTTGCTTGTATTGGAAGAATTTGTCCTGATGTGGTTTCTTCATTGCCATATATTATTGTGAATTTTCTAAAACTATTAAAGGATAATCTCTGTCTCTCACGGTACAGCTTTGCCACCCAGATTTCAGAGGATTTTGCTTGGTGGTATTCAGTGTAGAATTTGGAAAAATGAAAGATTTATACTTACACAATAGAAGTACAATTTCCTTATAGAAAATTTGCTGTTCTCATGCTTGGAGGGTGGGAGAATTTGTAATTTTAACAGTTAAATAGACATTTACAAAGTACCATGTGATACCACAAACTATGTCCCCACATCACAAGTGTCTCAGAAATTGTGAAGTGTATTGATCACATACTATTAGAAGTGAAAGAGAGAAGGCAAATCAATGTTTTATATTGATCAACATTAAAATTACTTTACAGATACTGTCACTTATAGATCCATTTAAACTCACTGACTTGAGTATTAAGTTGCTATTTTAACAAGTCTTAAATTACAGTCTGTCACGATAAGCTGTAAGGCACATGTGTTGTATATAATTATCAGTCCTGGTTTGGCTTCACAGAAGATGGTGAAACACTTTTTTTTTTTTTTTTTTTTTTTTTTAATTAAAGCATTTTAATTAGCCCGCTGCTATAGTTGTTTACTAGTCATGTAACTGACTTCCAGTACTGTTCATCTGTACATTTCTGATCAACCATACTACAAGTTTTTGTAGAGCCCATTTTTGTTGCTTTCTTTTACCACCTCCCTCCCCCCACAGGTGGAGATGGGAAAAAACTTATGTCATGCATATTTTCCTTTTCTGATATGATCACAAATCAATATATAGTCAATTGCTAAGAGTGAATGAAGTGTTTAGAAGAGAACATGAGCTCAGAGAAGAAATTCTTTTCTGTCATGGAAAGATAAAGTTTAATTAAAAGCAGCATAATTTTTGATTAGCGGATTGTGTGATAGCTGAGGGGAAAGAAAAGGTACGTGTAAAAATGTTCATAATAATATGTATACTTGAGTTAAGAAAAATTAATGAATAATTATCACTGTTACAGTTAAATTACAAAAGAGATAAAGCTAAACAGGTATTTGTTTGATTTTCACAGTATGATGGATCCGTGTTAGGAACCTACAGATTCCTTCTTTCAGTCATGGTGTTGTCTACTGCGCTAAGACACTCTCATTCTTCTAATCTAGATTGTATGTACATTTAGGATCACATATCTTGTCAGTATTTCACCAGTGACTGTGAGACTGTGGAGTTATTTAAAATTTTCAAGATTCTTTGTCAGCTACATTTGAAATACTTTCTCTTATGCAGCTGTTTCCTGTTATTTTATACATTCATTTAAAATCAAATGTTTATGCAATATCTGGAGAACAAAGGAACTCGCTTCTGTGATTCTGACATATACTCAGTAGTAAAAGGCAGATAGGTTTAAGCTTTACGAAAAAGAAGTACAATAACGAGAATAACTTATCAATTTTTGCCATATTTTACTTTTTTCTTACTCAAATTCTTAAAGATATTTTCCACTTTAAAGTTCTTCAAGAGGAAAGATGTTTATATTTATATTTACAGCATCCAATTTTCCCTTCCCTTCCCTTCCCTTCCCTTCCCTTCCCTTCCCTTCCCTTCCCTTCCCTTCCCTTCCCTTCCCTTCCCTTCCCTTCCCTTCCCTTCCCTTCCCTTCCCTTCCCTTCCCTTCCCTTCCCTTCCCTTCCCTTCCCTTCCCTTCCCTTCCCTTCCCTTCCCTTCCCTTCCCTTCCCTTCCCTTCCCTTCCCTTCCCTTCCCTTCCCTTCCCTTCCCACTCTTTTCATTTTTATTGGTTGAAGAAAACTTATCTAGTGCTTCTCCAGCAGCAGACTGATTCTTTCTAAAAGTTATTAAAGAGCTAGTCCATGAATAATAACAGGTGAGGCAAGTATATATCATAGCCTGAAAAACAGATCGTGTGCTGCTCTGTTTTTTAACATAAAATAACTTTAGGTGAAGTAATCAAAGCTTCTGTGGAATATTCTATAGTACTTAACTATACAAGCAACATAATAATAATAATAATAATAATAATAAATTCTGGATTAGAAGTCTACAAAAAAAGCAGCTACAATATTAAGAAGCCCTTGTTTTAGACAGGAATGAGCTTATCTTCTGGTGTAATTAGCTCTGTACATTTAAAATATACAACAGACAAATGCTGAGGCTTAAATATGAGGACTTTCAGCAAGGGAGCTGCCTTTTTTTTTGTTTGTTTGTTTTTTGTTTGTTTGTATTGAATCATATAATATCTTGAGTTAGAAAGGACGCAAAAGGATCGTTGAATTCAATTCCTGCCTCTGCATAGGACTACCCAAAATTCAAACTGTATTTCCAACCATTTTTCAGTCACATACTGATCAGCTGGGTCTGTCTGTTCCTTTCAGTATTGTTCCCTCCTATTGAAAATTATTCTTGTCTTCACATCTCTCTATCACAAACATACTACAGCCTGAATATCACATCAGAAACATGAGCGGACCTGGATTTTTATTTTATTCTTTGGCGGCAGTTCATTTGGGGTGAATGTTTTATTTCCTGCTTTGCACTAGCATAAAAGCAGTTGAAGTCTTTCAGAATGAGAGAAAAATAAATGCAAAATAAAGACTTTCTGATTTTATTGGCTGCTTAATTAAAAACAAAACAATATGTTACATTTCACTTAGAAGAAAAAGCAGTTTTTTATGCACTCCTGACAAGAATTCTTAACAAGAACCAAGTAAATAGTCCAGAAGATTTCTTTATCTTTTCACTTGCCCTCTTTTTCTGTCCCTTCCTTCTCTCTTTCTCTCTCTCTCCCTTCAGCTCCCCTTTTTGTTCCTGGAACATTCTGTTTCTTTTACAAGCTAACAAGTTTGATGTGGCCCTGTGTCTCATTCCCTTCCAGGCTTGCAGCTGTTTTGGCAACAGAAGAAAAAATCCCCATAACAAATCAAATAAAAACCCATTCTGTGATGAGGAATTGAAAACAGCAGGCCTCAAAGAGGACTGCACATGAGATGCCTTGTTCTGGCTTTCAACACAACTCAAATCAGAAACACATTACCATAATCTGAAACAGCCCACTGTTAACACAAGACAGATGGTGAGTAATAACCCATGCATCATTAATAAATAAATTCCAGCATTAAAGGCTTTACGAAGTATGACAACATTATCCAGGCAAAATTACTACCCTTTTCCCTCCCCAAAATTATTTCACTCTGTTGTGGGTCTATTTCACTCTTTTTCTCCTTTTTAAAGTGATTGTCCTTTGAAGGAAGTTAAACATGGTGCAAGTTTTAACCAGATGAAACCCATCTTAGTGTACAGATCAGCAACTCCAGAGGGAAAAAGAAAATAGCTGCCAAAGTGTAATAGCTTCCATGTACTTGTACTGGATCAATAAATGACAATTTATAGCATTGCACTCCATTGGCTTTCTTTGCCTTCTCTGGTTCTTTACTGTTCTTATATTTCACTACCCATTTCAAGCAAGAATTTTCCAGTAACTGAAAGATATATGTACAACTTTTTGTTTTACCTTCCACAAATTATACCATCTATTTTTTCGTATTTCTTATCCATTTATTTCAGAAATAATTTGGGGTAAAATATCTACCTTTAATTCTAAAAAGTGTTTGAGAGTATTTAAAATCAAATACGATGTACTTACCACAATATCTTTGTGCCTGACCAATGTAATTATATATAACTTATGGGGGAGGGAGAACAGGTAGGATGAAATTTTTACAGGGCATCACACAATTTTAAGTACAGAGCCTGAGTCACAGGTGATATTCAAAAATTGTACGTTACCAGAGTGTATGATGTAACACTCAGCACTAGCATGTACATCTATCATAAAGACAGGGCTGGGTCTAAATGTTTTGATCATGAAAACTACTACGATTCTGCAGTGGAAATCTGACAGTGGAATATTAAAAGATGATGTGCTTGGGATGTGTTTTGCACTCAATATTACCCTGACTCCTGTGTTCTCTAGCAATTTGCTCTGGTGGTTCAGCAATGATGCTACTACCTATGAACTGAGCTGAAGAAATGACTGAAGCATGGGTACTAAATATTTGGGCTTGCTTGGGCTACACTGAGTATAAAGGAATTGTCTTGGACTGCATGTAAGATATATTACTTAGTTAATGTATACGAATAACAAATTGTGAGTGTAAGTGTGTATATATGTATATATATATAATGGAAATATTAGAAAAAGAGAGCAAAAAAAGCATAAAATAAGTGGGATATTTGACCTTGTTTATGTGCAACTACTGCATTAATATTTGATTCAGTGGAAGTGGTTGCAATTATTACTAAGTTCTCAGGATATTTGTTTTCAGGATATTGTTCTCAGGATGTTTGATGACGTATTACTCCTCCTGTGATTCATTCTAGAAAGCAGTTCGTTACGTATGTAAATACTGCCAAACACTTATGACATGAATTAGGAGTGATTGTGAAGCTCAGGACATTCTTCTCTGGTAGGACAGGACTGAAAAAAGGCCAGTAAAGAGATACAATCAAATTTTTGAGTTAATTGCAACTCTCTACGTTCCATTTGAATATTTGCAGGTCATATATTTATGTGGACTGAAAATGGATTCACAAATTAAAAAAAAAAAAAAACACCTTTTTTCAGAAATCTTGAAATCTATTCTCAAATTCTGTTATCGGAACAGAAAGGATGGCTGCATAATTTTTCCTGTTCACAGCCAATGCATTAAAACGCATAAAATAACTTGTTGTAACTTGAGTTGGCACTTCACTGTGCCCTCCTTGTGTCCCATTTTCAGCACAGGACGAGCTGATTGCATAGCAATGTCTGTTTGTTGCTGAGTGATGGGAGTGTGCTGGGGCTGAGATGGGTCATTCAGTGGGGCAGAGCTGCCACTACGATGGCACAGGGCAGGAGTATCGCATTGCAACCTGTGTTGGGCTGCATGTTATTCACTGGTTGTGGGTTGGACATGCCTGAACTACAGTGTTGTAACAGTGAATGATGTACTGACAAAACTGCAATCCGAATAAATTCCAGTGCATTTATTTATGTTTTGAATTACTTAAATTTAATTAGAGAATCTATATTTATTGTAAATTTAGTTATTATCATAAACTGTTTATGATATTCATATTCAATTATATTCAATATTGTTATGTGCAATTGTAACAATTATTGAAATTCTTCCCTGCTTTTACACTTATTTATTTGCCTTTCATGTGGCAAATGAGATAGGCACTTTTATTTTATTTTACTCTATTTTACTTTATTTTATTTCATTTCATTTCATTCTATCTTTAATATAACAAAATAATCCGGATGAGCTGTTTTCTCTGCTAATTTGAGGAACTCCATTATTTTTTCTCCAGAGAACTTCCAGCATGGTGATGCAAAAAAAAAAAAAAAAAAAAAAACAAAAAAAAACCACTGTTTTTCTGGCATATTTTTTTGATATGACTATTTTTCTATTTTATTATTTTCCAGTTAACAGCCATAAACTGGAGCATAGGAAGTTGTGTAACAGTATGTAAAAGAACTTCTTCATGGTGAGGGTGATGGAGCACTGGAACAGGGTGCCCAGGGAGGTTGTGGATTCTCCCTCTCTGGAGATATTTAGGACCCACTTGGACACCTACCTATGCAGCCTGTTGTAGGGACCTGCTTTGCAAGGCAGCTGGACTCAACAATCTCTAGAGGTCCCTTCCAACACCTACAATTCTGTGATTCTGTGATCTTTGATTATCACAGAGTGATCCTTGTATCTTTACAGCAGATATTTCCAAGTGATGAGTTTCAGAATCATCACAGAATGGCTTCAATAGAAAAGGACCACAAGGGTCATCTAAGTGCCAATTCCTCAACTATGGACATGGTTGCCACTGCCTAGATCGGGTTACCTAGGTCAACCTCCAGGGTTTGGGTATCCACAACTGTATGGGAGATGTTAGGTCATGGTTTGAACCAGGTGCACTGACTGAGCATTTGGTTAAGGGGTCTGGCTGGACAGGGAGCACAAGCACCTGTGTACCCCATGTGACCAGAAGAGTGGAGCGCATCCAGAGAAGGGCCATAAAAATGATCAGTGGAATGGAATACCTCTCATACAAGGACAGGCTTCAGCTTGGAGTAGAAAATCTCTTAGGTGTCCTGATAGTAGCCTTTCAATATCTAAAGAGGAGCTACAGAATAGAAGGGGATAGACTCTTCAGCAGGGTCTGTGGAGATAGAACAAGGAGAAATGGTATTGTCATGGTTTTATGATTTTTGTTATTGGTGTTCCACATCATAACATCGTGTAGTGCACTGGGAGTTAAAGAATCAATGCTCCAGTTCCATGGATTGTCAGTGTTTCTTGGTATACCTATCACTGAAGAGAAGATGAACTACACATACCAGAGGACTTTTCATTTCCGTTTTCCATTCAGAGGGAAGATAAAACTTCACAAGTCACGAGATGCTCCTTTTCCCTTTCTGCTCATCTCAGCAGTGTGTGTGCTCCCTATCTGTCTCACCTTCAGCATTAGAGTAAGGCCTTCACTTTTTGATGCTCTCTCCTTCATTTTACTTGATTTATTAGTTTCAATTCCAATCTTACTGTATCACATTGTTTTATCATTCATTCTGATAACGTATTTAGTAAATTGTCTTTCCTCCTCAGATTGTTGCTGCTATTTTATTTTCAGGACCATCTCCCTACCCTTTCCTCTTTTTCCCTTTCTTTTTCCCTGATGCGTGGGTCTATGCGTCCCTCCACCCCATTAGTCATGGAACCAGGCTGAACCAGCTTCAGGCTCAGAGGGTAGATTTAGATTAGATATAAGAAAAAATCTACAGCATGAGTAAGAATAAGAGTACAGTACTGAGGCTGGAACCAGATGCCCAGTGATGTGGTTGATGTTCTGCTTCTGGAGTGTTTCAAGAAAAGGCTGGATAAAGCCCTGGGCAACCTGATCTTGTGGATATCCTTCTTCACTGCTGAGGAGTTGGACTAGATGGTCTTCAAAGGTCCATTCCAACTCTAAGGTTTCTATGATTCCATGATTCTATGTTTCTAAAAATGTTGCATTTATGAAAAAATATTCATATAGTTATCAGAAAGGGAATCCAAGATGCCTATTGCTTGAAATTTTATTAGTTTATTTTTTGTTAGAGAACACCAAAAGCTGTACATAATGTGAGTTACATTAGCAGTAGAATGAAAAGATGTATCAAGCATGAAGCTTGTTATTCAGATGAATTCCAGCCTTGGCATTTTTTATTTATGTATTTGTGTTCAAATGAGGTGTTGATGTGCTGTTTTTTTTGTTTTGTTTTGTTTTATACTACATATGTAAGGTACAAGACTACATCACTATGTGACTACTTAAGCAATGCTCAATTTCTTCTGGTAGGACTCTAATATAATCAATAGTGAGGTTCAAAGAAGTCATATGGACTTCACTTGTGCTGCCGTTTTATTTTTCACCATCAATTATTTCTTAAATGTTGATTTCATCACTGGGAGAGAAAAAAATTTATTAGCCGTGGTAGAGAAGAAACACCATAAAATATTTGTTGCATACATATGAATTTATGTCAGAATTAAAGTGCTATTTATTTAGAATTATTTATTCTGCCTAGTAAAAAGGTTATCAATAGCAAAGAAAAGGATCCAAGGGTAAGTCAGCAACACTGAAAGATATACAATATACCTATTTTCTAAAGTTATAAAAATTAGCACAGTAATCAACTTCTGAAAATGTCTTCATCTATGTAAATATTTTTCTATACCTGCAAAATGAAACAGATAATTTAATATGATTTTAGTTTATTGATTTGGAGGTTTTTGCTTTCTCCAGTAGAAGCAAAAATTTCGAAATACCCAGTAAGCCATCTATGAAGTATTTAGTACATTTCAACTTACCATAAACATTCAGAATGTGTAAATGATGTGAGAAATAAAAGAATACAGTAATAACTGTATAAAGACCAATTAATGGAAGATTTTTTGTAATGTACAATGAAATTACTTGAAAATGACAATAGGTGTTTTATTCCTCAAAGGCAGATTACTGCAACAGTTCAAAATGAGTATCACTTAAAGATATGTCTGTCCTGGCTGAGTATAGAAGTCACTGATCTCTTGGAGTCCTGATTGCATTAACTTTTGACTTTAAAAGGAGACAAAGGTGCAAGTGGAAAAAAAAAATTTTAATAACATTTTTATGACTAATCTTTTCATAGATTTCTAGACAAGTAGGGACAACTAACTTCATTCAGATAACTCTTTTATTTGGAATAAAATGGCTGGGGTGAAGGCTAATTGTATTTTGCATCTGCCACCTAATAAAATTTTGTATCCCTAGGGGTTTTCATATGACCAAGATTCATCATTTCTCATTGTCTTTAATTCTGAATCCCTGCAAGCCCTGTGCAAAAGCTGACAGAATGACCTAGGTTTATCTGATAAATCCTTTAAGGAGTGATGGGGGCATTTTGTTTTAGTCAATCAATTTAAAACTGGCTTATATTTTAAAGATCATGGTGGGAGGTTTTAGGATTAACTGGTTTTACTACAGAAGCCGCCTTGAGCATTGAGAGAAATATTGTAACTCTTATAATCAGGGGAACAAAATTTGGTCAAGGGGAAACTGAATTAAACAACAGAATATTCTGATCTGAGAATGATGTCACAGTGATGAAATAACTTTTACTTCTTTAAAACATGAAGTTTTGCCTTTCTTTATACATGGCATTTGCATAATCTGTAAATTACCCCACAAATAATGTAAGACAGGTAAAGAAATTTTCGATGTTCCAAACAAGACATTCTGTATGTTTAAGCCTTTCCAGGACTTCGGTTACAAACTAATTTTAAAACACAATGTAATAAATTTGGAGGTCTGATTTTTGTATCATTTGCATGGCTACTGCTTTCAAAAAAGAATACTGAAATGATTCTAAATGCTCGTTACAGGGCTCAACATTAACTTCTATTTCCAGCATTTAAAATACAAATCTCATGAATAACTAAATTTTCAGTTATGCTGATAAACTGAGAAAAAAAGAGAATAGACTGGAGAAGGAAAACAAACAATAAAAAAAAAATACAGGTTTCACTGAAATTCCTATTTTAAAGAAATACAAAGCTGGAATGTACATCCCCTTTTAAAAACTTCATAAAACAAAAAATCTTCCCTTTGATTAAAAAGTTTTTTTGGGGATCATATAAGCTAGGAACTTTCCTGGGCAGAGGAATAGAGAGCTAGCTTTTTAAATATCAGAAGGTGAGATAAAAATTTTGCTGAAATATATTGTTGCTGGGCAGTTGACTCATATGATTTGAAGATTTCTATAGTTAGGTCTTGGTATAAAATTCTAATATTGCACATAAGATATTAGATATTCTTCCCTAAACTTAGTCCCTTCAGGATATACATATTTTTTCTATATTTCCTAAGGAGACATTATACACCTGACTTTTTTCCTTCCACTCCACTTTTTTCTATGCCCCTCCTCATCATCAGCAGCACATTAAACATTTTTCAGTAGCTGTTCAACGTTTGCTGCTCCATGCATGCAGCAGTTCCTGTACAATCTGAACACTCCAGAATAACGAGACTCAAGCCCTGATTCTTCCTTAACCTAGCATAGAAGAAACAGGAAGAAGTGAGTGTGTGTATGTGGATATATAGACAGCAAATGCTGAGAGAGAAAAGGAGAGAGAAATGTTTTACAGACCAAAAGTGTTTATGGGTGGTATTCCATGCTGGGAATATTTCTGGATTGTGTACAGGTAAACATAGCTAAAGGATAAAGAGGAGTTTGCAAAAGGAGACACGTACACTGTATGTGGTTCTTCTGATATGTATGGCTAGAGTTGCATGAGGTCAGGTTAGAGAGGGTTGTAGCAAAGCCTTTGTAGGAAAGATGATGTGATAGAGTCACCAGTATTTCTTGTGTTGACTCCATGGCTTAATACTCTACCCTTGCCCACAACAAACAGAGTGGATAACCCTGCAAAGGCCTCTCCAGCCATACTGCTGACAGCAGCGGTGGAGTTGAGCTGTGTAATACCGCAGCTATCCTTGGGACACGTGGCTGGTGATACTTGGAACTGTCCACTGCACAGCCCAAATTTCTGTTTCTACAGCTGCAGATTGACAGGTAGACAGCTTTCCCAAGTTATTCCTGTTTGCATGTTTTGTTTGTTTGTTTAGTTTTTATCATTACGTTCTAATTATATATGACATCAGTAAAAGATGTAATCTCAAATTGAAACTTCTTATTGGACAGAAATGTTCTGAAATTTGTACTAAGTAAAAGTAAAGATACTTTTTTAGAAACTTTAATTTCATACCAAGCTGACAACCTCTCACAAAAAACTCAGGTAGGGAAACCTGGGGTGTTAAGAAAAAGTATCAGAAAGACATAGTAAAAACATGTACGTGTACTTCATCAGTGAAGTATATCCTCCAAAATTGGAAAACAATATTCTGTGAAATACAAATATTCATAATTTTATTGCATAGTTAACAAAATATTTTAATTCCTCACATTTATAAATTATCAATTCACACCTGTTCACAAACAAGCAAATAAATAACTTTTCTCTTAAGAAAGCACAGACTAATAATTATTAGCTTTAATGATTAATAACATTAACAATTAATAACTTTAATAATTTCTATTAATAACAGAGATAATTTAAATTTCATAAAATTTCTCAGTGGTTTTAATCAGATTTAAATTACTCAGCTTTTTTCTTTTTTCTTTTTTTTTTTCTGGGAGATTTTTTCCATAGAATTTTACAAGTATATAATTTTATCAGATTACAATCTACATTTTCGACTCTTTGTTCTGCAAGCTTCTTGCTTAACCAGTAATTCAGGTTAAACATATTTTACATCTGTGATGCTGTAATAGAAATTCTTCTCTAATTTCTTAGCTTTGCAGTACTATGTCACAGACATACTAGGTCACTTCTGAGTTTCCTTTAGAGCTAAATACATTGCACAAAATATTTGATACAACCCAGAGGAGCTCAGGTGCATGCAGTGCACTTGAGTGACCAGAAGGGGTAAAGCTAGGATCCATCCATTCCCAGACCACATTTAAGAGTTGACAGTGAAGGCAAGGGTATCTTGTCTGGTGATCTCCACTTACCCAGGGTCTGTATAGCTCTTTCAGAGGTAAGCAAATTATTTTCCCATTTTCTGTACTTTCTGCTACTACATCCAAGCAGGTTACCCCTCATCTTAGTCCAGGACATTGCAGTTCTATATTCTTGTAACAATTAATGGTATAATTTTTTTTATTTTCTATTAATATTTTGTATTTCATGAGTTACGAGAGCTTGTTCAAATCATGCTGAGATGTGATTTTCGTATTCAGTGAAAACTTGAAGATTATTCTTACCGAGGAAAGACATAGAAAGAAAAAATTCTCCACGATAGTCATGATGAACTTTGGGTTAAGGCATACAATTTCTAATTGTGACTTAACACTTCCACGGTAGAAGACAAACTCATAGGCATATTACCTCTATCTTCTGTTTTGTTAATAAGGATATGTCCACCTCCATACTTGGAACAAAAATGAAGTGAGCTACAATACTAAAGTACTGTAGTAAGTTCATTAACTCTGGAAACATAGTTAAGCAGCTCAGGTAGAATACTGCAAAGCTATGGATGTCCTACTATAGGAGTCAGTGTCTGAATACATATAGTGCCACCTGCTCTGGAGACACTTATCAGCTCTCTCAAAGCTAAATGAATGTCTTTAAGATACTGTGCTTTGTAATGGAGGCATTCATGAAAAATGATCTTGTACCAGTCTCTCATCATTTTTTCAGTGGCAGAATGCAGTTAAACTTTCGTTATGGAGGTCATCCACCACCACATCTCAGTGTTTTATATTTCAAGGTACGTTCTCTCAATGGATAGATAGAGTGCTGACTTTAGTATGTGAATCTTGTCTTCAAATGAATTTGAAAGAATATTTACGTGATAAATTTCCAGGGCCCTATACTCAACAACTATAAAGTATGGCGCTGTTTTACAACTGAGAACGTGCCCTCCGCTTAATTTTGTTTATGTAAAGAATATATTCTGTTATTTGTTTTTATTCTGAAAGAAAAATTTAAATTCTTTTCATAGGTTACTCTACTTCCCTCAATATTATGTGCTTTTCAACGTTTCTTTCCCATTTTATTGACATACATCACTCATTCCTTCCTTTTAACATATTAATTTGTCCTTTACTTTTTCTAATTTGTAGGGGCCATAGAAGTATCTGACTAGAAGAATAGGTACAATATATTTGCATATGTATTAAGAACATTTTTGTATATGAAAAGAATAATGAGAATAGATCACTTATTCTCAAGTAACTATCCGTGTGAATTAACAGAAATTAGAGATTTAAACATCTTATGATCTGAGATTAGAACATAGCATGAATCAGCAGATTAACCTAGAACACTTTGGGTATTATATCTTTGCTGAATTGCTTGATTCTATAATGTTGTTTCAGAAACTATAACGCTATTACACTACATAATTGAATTTAGATTCTGTCATTTACCAGTGTAAACACGTTAATGTTGGCATCTAAAGTTGACTGTGAATATAAAACTGCCATTGAAAAGAGGTTTCATAAAGTTTGCTCTCTGTACCTAAGTTAAATACAGAATTTGGTTTCACTCTTTTTTGAAATCAACAACAATATTACTGTTTAGAATGGAAGATTTTTCAAGATTAAAACAGACAAATCAGAAAACTGAAAGTAGATCTCAATCACTTTAATAAAGGCATAAGAGAAATTGTATTTATTATCTCATTTTCCTTCTGTGGATGACACTATCTTTTTCCATCTGTATAAAAAAGGCATTGCACAAGTCTGGGTAGCTGGTATTGGTTGCCTTCCCTTGGTTTACCAGTGTTGTCAGTTCTTCATAGAAGGCCACTTGACAGATTTAAACTACCACATTGAGATTTCATTAATGGATTGGCAAAGTAGTAGTAAACTATTACTAATACTTTACACTACTAACTGCGTATAAGTAACCACCCTGTGCAGTTTATTTTCAGTTTTATATTAATGTATACATATATCTGAAATTGCACTATGTTATGTTTTATGAGCTTTTATTGTATAATTTCTAGACTCTCAGGTTTAAATACTTCTGAGCTTATAGTTGTTTGCTTTTCCAGTGCAAGGAGGGTAGTCAAAAAGCATGTGTTCAGAATGTTAACAGCAGAAAATGCAAAGATATAATAAATAGTTGTGGGAATACAGAAAAGGGCATAAAGTCTTTACAGAATGGTTAAAACACAGATCAAGAGACAGGTTTTTGGTTGTTTATTATCATTGTTACATTCTAAACTGCTTTGTGCTAGATGTGATACATAATTTCTTCTAGTCAGCTAAATCTCTGTAAGAGTTTTTATGAGAGCAACACTAATTTTCCCTAATGAATGAAACTTGTTCTATTTAATTAACAAGTCAATAAATAATCCTAAAATGCATTAATTAAACTATTTTGCCTCCAAAGTGAAATCAGTTCAACTGGTTAGAGAGTTTATTTCACATTCATGAAAATGTCAATCTTAACTATTTAAGACAGAGCTGCTTCTGCTTTTAGATCTCTATTGATTAGGAAGTGTCTTGCTCCAGCTCCACTTGCCTCTCCTTAAGCCAGTTTTCAGTACTTCAATTGGAAAAAAAAAAACCTGATCCAAACATATGAGAAAGACGTATTATTTTCATGACCAGAAAACAGAAAAGATCTTAGATCTTATTTTGAAAAAAGAAAAAGCAAGTAAAAAATATACTCCAAGAAAATCAAAAGAAATGGAAAAAATTAAGAACTAACACACAGAACTTAGAAGGTAATGTACAAACACACATAGTTTACCTGTTAATGAGAACAACATATCTAAGTGATTAAAAATCTTGAACTTAGGGATTTAGTGGCAAAATTTTTGTTAAATATGGTGAGATAAAATTTTATTAAACTTTAAATTTACAAGTCCTTTTTATGAAGATTAACAAGTTAATCCTACCCATATGTCTGGAAGCAAGGGAACCATTTTTTGCGTAGTGTTCTGTACTTGAAGAAACAGCTTATGAGCATAATGACACTTTGCAAAACAGACAGGGAGAAATGGTCTGCTAGGTACTGCTGTATCAGTGAATGAACTTGAGCCCTGGGAAGAGCAACTGAACTGAGAACACCATTTTACTAATGCAGACTGTCCTTGTGGGATGAAGAGCAGGCAGTTGTAATGAGATAATGTGTTATGGATGTATGTTGCTAGAATCAGTTGCAGTATTTCTGCTGTGTTTTGTTGATCATTGATCACAGGAACATTATGAAGAAATACTGAAATAACATCCCAGAGCAGGTGGGTAAGAGAAGTGGTATGCTGCACTGAACCATTCCTATAAAATTATAATCTGTTCTGAACTAAAATTTCGTGAGGGTTTTGCCTTTGTTTTTTCATATGGTTTGAAACTCTGTTGTGAAGAACAACTAATGGGAATGAAGTCAAGGATGTGCAAATTACTCCTGAGGTAAAGCCATACTCAATTCTCTAATTGAACTAATTGGAGTAATTACTCTTCATGAATGCTAAAATATTTCATATCTTAATGCACAACTTCAGTAGCAAATGTTTTCTAAAAACTTAAGACTTATCAATATAGTACACTCATCACTGACACAATAGCTACACATAGTTATCTGTTTTCTGTACAGTAAAAAAAGTATGATATTGATTTCAGTGTTATAAAAAACATGTTTAAGTATTACTAGTATTTTTATAGTAATTTCATTAAGCATTTCTGGGAGAAAAAAAAGAATGATAATTCAATCAGTTGAAGATATTCAGATATAACATATCTTCAGCTCAAAGATCAGATAAATGTTGATGAACAGCTTCCTATGTTAATCTTTATTAAACTTTTATTATGAATTTAAAATCTGTTATCATTCTTTATCCAGAAAAATCTGTTTCCCACTTACTGTTCCAAAAACTTTTAAGGACCAAAGTATCTCTATTGAATGAAGTCTCAGTTCATAAGGTACAGCGGAAGCAAGACACTGTTTGAATTTCAAGTACTAATGGTTGCCCTTCACTATAGTTGACTAAATCCAGTTTGTAGGCATTTGTAGAGTTGTCGCTGACATTTTTGGGCTCACTTTTAAAGTTAAAACTACTGTAACTTACTACGGCTCTACTCATGTGACAAAAGCTGAGCTTCCTTAGAGTGATTCAGAGCACTAAATTAGATTTATGTTCTTTCTGCTTCTTTATGAACAATCTTTCTTTCCACTTGCTTTTGATAGAATCTGTTTCCTGTGAGGACTAAGGAAAAACATTCTTCTCTGTTGCCACAGAGTTCATTCAACTCATACCTAAGCCTGAGTTTTCCATGAAAACTCAAAAACTTATATGTAAGTCTGAATTGTTTTCTAAAACATTTGGTTGAGGGATGAGTTGTTTTTAAAGCTGAGGACTTTCATCTTAATTTTAAATGAACGTAAGAGCAATAGGGTCAAAACAAAACACGATGCTACCATCTTAATTGTAAAATATGTGAAAGCAGCAAGACCTGCCTCAGTTTGTTGGACTCTATATGTTGGTTTACAAGTCTACAAATACAACGTACAAACGCTTTTGCAGCAGGGTGATACTTGTGTAAAGTACTGGAAAACCATTTAAATGGTATTAAATATGTTGGTATGCCAGCTTGGGACTGGTTTCACTGACAAATATTCTTACCCTCAGGCTTTGTTTGCTATAACTTTCAGAAGTCCAACTATGTGGAGGGAAAAATAAAGTTGTTTGTAAAGTTTTTATCTGAGCTAAGTAATGTATTTATTTTTCTGTTCAGAAACACCTATGTTTCCAGAGCAGCTGGTGACATTGCAAATCAATGTCTAGTGGTTTTTAAAACAACAACAACAACAAAAACCAACACACAAAAAACAAACAAACAAACAAACAAAAAAAAACAAAAAAACACAAAACCACCCTTCAGCTTAGCTGCATTAGAATAAAGAATGCATCAGGGAGATCCACACCATCAAGCTGATTTGTTAGTAAAGCTGGTTTAAAAAAAAAAAAAAAAAAAAAAAAACACAGGCAAAGCTCTGTTCCCAACTGTTTATTTATGTTGCAAGTAGAGTGTCAACAGCTTCAAAAAGTGGATTGAAGAATTTCTGCCAAAATTCTTTAATAGCTTTTATGAACATGAACTTTAAGGATCACCATAAAAAAAAATATGAAAGTGGTGTGAAAATAAACATACCATATATGTTTCTACTCCCACTTTCTTATTTTTGATGATGTCTTGGTGGCATTCTATGACACTAAGAATTTAATTCAAAATTTGGAATTCTGCAGTATGTATGTTGAAGCCTTCATCATACTCCAAGCATGTGCTTTAATTCCTGCACAGGTGTAACTCTAATGACTTCAGTAAGAGTACACACAAACATAATGCAGTCACGGTCCTAAAATTCATACTATGTGCATGACACTGCAAATAAATCTGCTGTGCATTAAAGAATAGAAATTTAACACTATGTATTCATAGGTACTGAAGAAGTTTACCATCACTAAAAATATGACTTACTTGAAAGTAAACAAGAGAACTGCTATTTCTTACAGTGTCATATGAATATTAACATATTATATAATATTACAATATTGGTTTTTTTTTAGTTTTATGACTCTTTACCTGTTAACTACTCTTACTACATTTATTGATTTTTTTTTTTTTTTCCTAGTGGCATTTTCATTTTTCCTGTTTCAAGGAAAAAAATCAACCAAATTACTCAGTAAGTAGTTTCTGATTTGTATTTTTGTGTATATATTTGAGCATCTTTTCCTTTTTCCATTTTCATTGTTGGTGACTGAAAAATAAAGTGGCTTCAACTCATACACATATATTGAAAGAAAGACAGAAAGAAAAGAAATAGTTAATATAGTCAGATATACTTAAAAACTGATTAAAAATAGGAATGAGATGGTAAGCTAAAGAATACAAGGTGTAAGGACACAAGACATAAGGGCTCCATAACATTGCCTGGTTGTGCTAACTCAAAAGAGGTTGCAAATAGCATTGCTTAGTTTAACCTTTTCCTAACTCAGAGGAAATTTATTGCTTAGTCTAAGCTTTTTGTCAGCCCAGGCATACTCTGAAAAAGGGAGCCCTCTCAAGGCAGTAGAAGAGGGGCCCCTAAGAGAGCAATGAAAAAGGGAAGATAAGCAGAATAGGAAATTGCTGAGGCATGCAGGGCAAGAGAAGAGCCCAGAACTGGGACAAAGGTCAGAAGGACTTGGCGAGGTAGATGACCGACTTCATCCCAAACGACCACCCAATGGGGAGGAAGACCTTGAGCCTTCATCCAATGGAAGATAATGCGCATGCCCTGAGGAGAGGGAACAGTGCGTAAATTAATTCCTGGAAAAGTAATGAATATGTCAGTAAGTCTTGGGTAATACTACTGAATATGTATGACTTGGCTAATAAACTTATCGAGACCCCACTCTCTGGTGTGCAAGCCAGGAGGAGTGATCCCCTTGCTCCAGGTGTGTGGCGCAATGCTGAAATAAAGATGTACCTGCTCTTTTAACCTTACATAGGTTAGAGAGCTTGATTCCACAAACCAGGAAGATGCTGACTCGCGCTTTCAAGCATGTACCTGTTTTTGAAACTTTATAATGTACATGTTTTTCCCTTATATGGCCTTTTTCTGAATCCACAAAGTTTATTTCTCTCATGATAAATCAAAACAGAGTTAAATCCTCTGTAGGATTAGCTTTGAGAAGCTGTTCCAAAGTTGAAAAACGACATTTTAACTATTTCTTCATACAGATGTTAATTATTTCTGTGAAAGGCAAAAATGTGCTTTTGTTTAAAAAACACTTCTCATTGCACTACACTACCGCAGTATGCTGCAAGAGGGCTTCAAGCTCTCTTGCAGGTGTGGCGAAAGAGGTGTGGACTCCTCTGGTGCAGAACAAAAGACTTTTATTGTACGTGCTCAGAGACGCAAGTTTTCCCGCGCAACCAAGTCTGGTTACTTTTAAGGGCTGGATATCTTGTGGGTTTCTACATCCGGCTCAAGTTATTGTTGAGCTTTACCACTCATTAGCAATACAATGACCTTCTTTATCCCGCGGTAGTAGATTGACCTTTACTAACTGTCAAGTGCCCAGTCAGTTGCTTTCAAACCGCCTGCCTTCAAAGAGCAATGGGAGACAATGCAATGGAAAAGCTTGTGAGTCAAGATGAAGACAGGGAGATCACTTGACAGCTATTATCAGAGGTAGAATAGAATCAAATTAGCAAGGACTAATCTATTATCAGTTAAAAACACAATAAAGAAGTGAAAATTAAAAGCCAACTAAAATCACTTTCACCCCATCCCACCAAGTGGTACAGGAAAATGAAGAATGAGGGCTTCACTCAGTCTATAATGCATCATCATTGCATACCTTCCTCCTTACTCTCTCCACATTCTCCGTTATGGGGTGCCTCTGTGAGATGCCATCATTCCAAAAACCAATACTGTGTGAGTTTCATGTAGGTTACATCATTCCAATTACTGCTCCAACACAGTTCCGTACCATGGAACTCACATTTTAGGCACTGCTTCACATTAATCCTTATGTGCGGCAGCTCTCCCAGCCCTACTTCCTCATGGTGGGCTGCTCTCTCTATTGGCTGCAGCCTCTTCCAGGCCTCGTCCACTGCTGCATGTGGAGATCTGCTCCACGTAGTGCCTATGGGCTGCAGGGAGATGGCCTGCTCCACCATAATGCTGAGTTGCAGGGAGCATCTGCTCTGAGCCTGGAGCTCCTCCTGCACTGACATTGAATGCTGTGGGGCCGTTCTTTCACATTTCTCACTCCTCTCCCCCAGCTGCTGTTGTGCAGCAAATTTTCCCTTTCTTAAATCTGGCCTTCCAGAAGCACACGCAGCATCAGTCATGGCTCAGCTCTGGCAGCAGCAAATCTCTGTGGGCACTAGATGGATCTTGCTCTTACCTTACATGGGGCAGCTATTGGACTCTGCTCTGCGGCCCATCTTCAGCCTCTACTACCAGAATTATGCGCCATAAACCCAGTGTCACCACTGTTGTAGTTAATACCCTGACGCTGAAGGAGAAAATGTCAAGGTAGATGATTTGGAGAAATGGTAGAAATCAAAAAAAGAAACAATATTTTACCTTTCAGTTGTAAGTTTCGAACTAGCTTTAATTTCTTTTGGGATATCTCCACCTTGCACATTATTTCTCTTATAGCTCTTATTTCTATTGTCAGGTGGGTGGTCAGTCATACCAGCCAACTTTTTCAATGAGGTTGAATTTCACTGTGACTGGAATGCAAGGTTTTTGCACTGCTGTCATATTTTTGTTTTTGTTTAGTTGATTTTTCAATTATTGTTGGTTTGTTGTTTTGGTTTTCCCTTTTTTTTCTTTTTTTTTTCCTTTTTCTTCCCTTTTTTTTGGCTTGTTATTTATTTATTTATTTAATGGATGCGTTATTTAAAGCTCAAAAATGAAGTTTTCAAGTTTTCAGTAGTCTTCTTTTGCAGTCCTAGTTTTACAAGGAGGTAAGGTGAAGGAGGAAGTGTCTAGCTTAGCATTAAAAATGTAACGTCTTCCATCCTCTGGAATATATATATGTTTATATATATATATGTTTGGTTGCTGGTTTGGTTTAAGATAACAAATATCTTCATTAATCTTAATTATTTTTGCACCCATTAGGAAACAAACAAAATAACAAAACCTTAAAAGTATGTTAATAGATACAAAAATAATGGCCAACTCCAAGATTTGTAAATAATGTCATGTACAGGAATCAGAAGAGGCAGAAGAAGAGTTTGTTTTTCTGAGAACTAGTAAACAATTTGAGCAGTTTCCTTCCTGAAGCAAAATCTAAGCCCAGAACAATTTTCTCACAAGGATCCCTGGCTCAGAACAATGACCTTATATTCTCTGTTCAGTGTTGAACAGTACACATTTATTCATTAGAAACGGCTGAGAAATACAACTCATTAAGATTGAGGGAACATATGAAACAGAATATAGAGGAGCCATCAGATCATGCCTTGATCTAGTGATCAAGCAACTGGTTAGCCTAAGAAGCACAGGAAATTGTTTATGTCTGTGCTCCCCCCATGATCAGAAAGGGTGGACCCAGGAAGGAGCCACCCTAGGCTTATATTAAGGCCAGTGACTAAGGGAGAGCATCTCTAGGATTTAGTCTGCCTTCTGGGGAGGAGTTTTGCAGAGCCAGAGATCCCGTTCACCAGTTGGTTGAGTTCAATTCTTTTTTTCTGTATGACTATTGGCCTACATGCTAATCTTTTCTTGGTATCTCCAAGAACCCTCCAGAAGCAATTTTACTTCTTTGTGGGCAGAACACAATTTTTTCTTTCAGAAATACAGGGAAGATAAATTCCTGGAAGTGGAACAAATAAAGAAACAAAATGTAGCCTTAGGATGAAAATAACTTGAAAAGAAAAATAAATAAATAAATAAAAATATTTATACCCTCAAATTGTATTTTTTTCTTTGAAAATTATCTGGTTGGTTTTGTTTTTTTGTTTTGTTTGTTTGTTTTCATTTTCTGGTTTGTGATCTTATTGTACCTATATTTAAGATAATGTGTTAAGTGTATCTCAAGAACTACCATAACAAGAAATAATCAAAATACCTTCAGTGCATGTTGATATTTTGACAGACTTTAAACAAGTTAAGAAAACCAGATAGGAATGGTAATAATGCCTTGTATTTCTCAAAATTATTATCTAGAACTCAGTTTCATTTATTTTACAAAGAAAAGATAATAAAGAATATTATTGGAAATATTTATAATGTGTAGGTATCTAAGATGAACAGACTTAATAAACTGCTTAAGAAAATATTACCTGTAA
The DNA here is from genome assembly GCF_023343835.1 of Lagopus muta. Taxonomy (NCBI): domain Eukaryota; kingdom Metazoa; phylum Chordata; class Aves; order Galliformes; family Phasianidae; genus Lagopus; species Lagopus muta. The sequence continues at coordinate 39,108,577 of NC_064472.1, read as the reverse complement.
CATATTAACAGAGACATTCCTTTTAAAATGATTAATTATGTCTGATAGAAAATGCGCTAGATACTATTTATTCTATAACAATTATTTCGGTAAAAGACAATTTATTTTTGTTTTCAGCTTGCTGTATAGGAATTATTTGGCGACTCTTTTTCAACTGAAGAACACACTGTGGATGTATTCTGCAGAAAAGCAATAGAATACCTAATTTTATTAAAAGCCATAGTAGTAATACCAACATTGATAATAAAAAATCTAACCATGAATTTGTAAATACAATAGGATTTTTTATTGAAAGTGTTTAAGTTACAGCCATGTTCATGTAATTCATGCTCCTTTTGTAAATATTTTAAAAATTATCCACTAACCAGGTATAAAAACTCAAACGTACTATGATTCCAACACTGTTCTTTGCCAGGTTTCATTGCTGTAGTGAGAATTGAATTCATAAACATTTCTCAGAAATAAACTAAGGAAGTCTAATCTTTTTGCATTTAATGCCTAATTTCTTTGAACAGCTTAGACCATTCTAACTATCTGGGTAGGAATAAGAGGGAGAATATAAAGTCGTAAAATATTATATTGAATTAATTACTCATTGATTGAAGTTATGAATGTTAATAATTGCTTGGCATGCCATACTGGTTAGATCTTCTGCTTAGTAAATAGGGAAAATTTCAGCTCTCAAATTATTTCTTTTGAAGTTTATAATGAACTAATTTCCAGAACTGTTGCTTTGGGTTTAGATAGTAGTCTGTGAGATATAGGTTGCATACTTGTCCTGCTATTGCTATTCTCATGTGGGGAAATTAAATTAACTGAGTGGACAAGCTATTTGTACTTTGGGCTTAATGACTTCAGTTTATTTTAAATATGTACAGGAAATGAATTAATTTACTTTTTTATATCAATGTAGCAAGATATAATTTATCATGGAGCACTTTCATAAAAATTTCTCATCATTTCCTGCATCCAAAACTGACTTTCTATTTTCTGTTCAGATTGTTTTTCCATGTGTAGCTTTGCAGCACATAGGAATTTTATAACTTTCATAAAATATATTATTACACTGAAAATGTCTTTACTTTAAATATATATATAGATCCAAAAGTTTAAGTTATTGTTTTTACACATCTAAACAAGTAGCTTATGTCTACTTTTGAGAATATCTGGACAATTAATCATGTCGCTGTAAGCACATTCATTTATTTATCTATCCAATTATGTATTCATTAATGTATTGACAGAGTTTAGATGCAAAATCTCCCTTTTCCCTCCCTAGCTACACTGCATCATTCTTTACATTTTACTTCTCTTGGGATTCCAATAATCATTCAGTTCAAAGGAGAGATATCAATGCGCAAGGACAGAAGTCGTACCTGCAGGGGATTTAGGTAAAATGTTTTTAAATTTTGATAACAATCAGTATCAATAAAGTAAGCCTTTTTTAATGGATCTATCTTACAGGAAAAGGTTTACAGAGCTTTAGCATAGAGAAGAAGGCTCAGAGGATCTCTCATCAATATAGACCTGAAGGGAAAGTACAAAAAGCATAGAACCAGAATTTCTCCTGTGGTGCCCAATGCCAGGGTCAATGAAACTATCTTGATAAAAATAAATAAAAAGTATACTGAGCAGGGGGAATTGTACCAGATGACTTCTAGAAACTTCTTGCAACCAGTCTACAATCCTGTGAATCTGTGATTTAAAATCTTTCCATTTGACTGATCTATTCTTACCAGCCAGTTCTTTTATCAAGGGATAAACACCACATATTCTTCAATAAGTGTGATAGCTTTTCTTGGTAAAAGCCATATGAATTCTTCACTCTCCTAACTTTGTAATGACTGGGTCACTTTATTTTCTAATATCATTTAAAAGACTATTTTTGACTTTTTCTTTATTTTTACTTCCACCACCTTTATTCAGTGTCCACTCTTTATTTTCAGTAAAATGAGTATTTTCTCTTTCCTCTTTCTTGATTTTCATTTATCTTTGAAAGGGATATTTCCTATCTTAGTTTCTCTTTGCATTATTACTAGAAGTTACAATTTTATTTCATTGCACATCCTTCTTTCAGATGAATTTATATGTCTCATCTACATTTATTTCATAGTCGGCTCTATCTTCTTTTATTTTTTCAATCCTGAAAACTCCACAGTAATGCATTTTCTGTTAGTGTATTTTTATTTGGATCAGTCCTTGGGAGGTACTGAATTCCTGGATCTTCCTCTTAAGCCCATTAATATAACCTAATGAGCCTTAACAAGGCCAAAGGCTTCAGAGATATGTGCAGAAGCAGCCCTGGGTAGCTAGTAACATGGCCTGAAGAGATAATACGTTTTTAACATTATTGTGTGATTTTTAGTGATATTTTTCATTAGTAGATTGCACGTAGCTCATGCATAGACATGCTTGACATAGGCAACAACAGAACACTGTGTAGAGGAAGGCACAGCATAGTGCTACATCTGCCTCTCACGCCTGCCACATATGTTCACTCAAATTTAAACCAGTGCTTGTGCCACTTGGCAATAAAACACAGTAATTATTAATTTTCTGTCCTGAAGCAGTGATAATAGCACATTGATGTATTAGTTGCTTCTGAGTGACTGGAGCACACTCAGGGCTGGGTCATATGGCTGTCAAGTGAGAGACAGTGCCTTTCAGGTTCAGCAAGGAGCAGAGTAGAGCCAAAACAGCTGACCTGAATTAGGCAAAGAGTTATTCCACTCCATCGTATAGAAAGCTATAAAGAGTGGCCAGAGCCTGGCTGCTAATTGGGGATTGGCTGGGCATCGTTTGGTACATGGTGTGATATGCTGCTAAGGGGTCCTTGGCAAGCAATTGCTATCTGGGTTAGGAATTCCACTGTGGAGATATATATATTATGTATATAATAAATAAAATATAATATATATATAATATATATATATAATGTTATCATCACATTTTTTGTTCCTATTTTCCTTTTCTGTCTTAGTGAATGCATATGTTACTCTGAAAGTAATGCCTACTAAATATTACTGTGGAAACTGCAACAGATACAAAGAGCACAGTAAAACTATTTGATAAAACAAATTCTAAACTACAAAACACTATTTTTCAACATAGTCACTACGATTAGCCATGTATTTTTTTTTGCCAGCAGTGAACAAGGGACTGCATGCCATGCCTGTAAAAATCCATAAGACTGTCCAGAATGTTTCTTGCCTTTCACATTACTGTTGCCACTGCTGAAATGCAACACCCCCTGCCTCACTGTTTTCACATGCACTGTTTCGTCTACATAAGCCCTCTGCAAGCACTGATGAATGTCAATGCACACAATTTTTTCCACCCATTTGGAGGAATTCAGTTCTACACCTTTGCTTCACACACATCTCTATATCAGATAGCATTCTGTCAGACTGCTTCTGCTGCCATCAGTCAGACAGCAACAAGACGTAACAGAATATTGGCAAAAAGGTTCAGTCTCAGCTTCTACCTTAACAACAATTGTCTCTGATGTCATGAGCCAACATAATAAAATACCAGGCATTACTTCTGGAGCAGCCATCTCAACCCATGTGCTTTATTTTCTTTGCAGTTCTCTCTTTCATTCTGTTTGGAAGGATGAAGGATGTGAGAAAGCAACTGAGTGATGTTTAGCTGCCTGTTGGGTTAAACTACAATAAATTTTAACTTATAAATGTGTGTGTCTGTAAAAATACGTTTCTTTTTATTAAGCAAATGTGTATGTTTTTCTATTTAATTACTAAAGTTGAGCTTATATTATTTCAGAAAAAAATAGTAAGTTAACACACAACAGAATACCCAGATTTTTTATGCAATGCTAACAAATTTTGCAATTTTCAGTGTCTTGAGAATCTCAAAAATATATCAAATAATTTGATATCTTTTTTAATGGTTTTGTACTATATGTTTGATCAGTGTTTCTGCTATTCTGAACACGTGGTGGCAATATGCAAGTAATATCTCCTAAACAGATGGATGACAATTCGCAAATCCAAGTACCCTAAAGGTACACTACAGAGGATGAAGATTTATACACCTACACCCAGATTTTGTTAGTTTGGTGAACTGTGTATTTTTCATATGAAAATAGCGTAAGTTTTATTGTAAAAGATGAAACATGGAAAAAAAGTATGTTTTATGTGCAACACAAGACAACTCTTCTTTACTCAGTATGTCCCAGTCAAGTCAAAAGGACTTGACACCCATGGTGCTGCGTTTGGTTAGGGTAATCCCAGATATGCATTCACAATAGCAGAAGGATTTGTTGGGAGTAGCCCTTCAGAGAGGGATATGGAATACCAGTGAAAAGCTGGATATGAACCAGAAATGTGCACCTGAAGCCTAAAAGGCTGAATGTCTTCTGCCCAGCAAGGTGAGGGAGGTGATTGTCCCCCTCTGCTCTGCCTTCATGAGGCCCCATCTGGAGCGCTGCATCCAGGTTTGGGGCTTCAGCACAAGAATTATGTGGAGCTGTTGGAGCAAGATCGCAAAGATGATCTGAGGGAGCTGGACTTGTTGAGCCTGGAGAAGGCTCCAAGGAGACCTCATGACTTCCTTTCAGTACTTAAAAGAAGACTATAAACAGGATGGAGACAGATTTATTATGCAATCAGATAGTGATAAGACAAGGGGAAATGGTTTTAAATTAAAAGAGAGGAGACTTAGGCTAGATGTTAAGGGGAAATTCTTCACTGAGAAGAAAAAGCACTGGAACAGGCTGTCCAGAGAACCTGTGAATGCTGTAATTCTAGAGGCATTCAAGACCAGGCTGGTTGGAGCCCTGGGCAAAATGATCTGATGCCTGATTTAGTGGTAGGCAGCCCTGGCTATGGCAAGGGAGTCGGAATAAGGTGATTTTTAATGTCCTCTCCAACCGAAAACATTTTGTGATTCTACAATGAGAAATTATCTCTCTCTCTTTACCTTCAACAGCCTCTGAACTTCCAATAGTAGCAATTGCACATTAGTCCGAATGCTAGAAGCTGGGAATGCATAACTAGATAAATATTACTGAGTGTCTGTAATGTTTATGTATTCCTTCTGTGTTATTCACTACTGGTTATCCTTCTATCTGATCCATTTGAAAAGATGGCTGAACTCCATACAGAAATAAGTAAATAATTAAATATGCAACTTCCTTGGTATATAACCAAGATGTTATAATCACAATATAATTGTGTATAATCAATAGATATCAAGATGTTATAATTGCAATATAATCAAGAGAGTAAGGCAAAGCAGACAACAATCACAAAAAGAGAATAAGTGGAAGAGCTTACCCCTGGGTTGAGCTCACCAGAATTGCCTTCACCTGTGCTCCTCTGGCTGACTCATGGCTCACCTCAGGTGATTAATCAGAGGTTCAGGCCGTGACTCAGCAGTTCCCATACACTTGGATATAAGTAAATAAAGACTAAATGTAGGGAAGAACTGTTTGCTTTCTGAATGACTACAGACTTACCTGGATGGAGAATCAAGTGGTTTACTTAAGCGTGTTTGTTCTCACAACTCATATTTTGTATCCTTTTAAAAGAAAGCATTTAATAACTGAGGAAGTTATGCCCAACCATTATCAGAGAAAACGTTCAGTTGCAAAGCTGAAAGTGAAAACTGATCTCTTTTTTCCTGTTAATTATCTGACATATAGCTTCTATCTAACCTTTGAATTGATTGGTTCAACAGGGAGTAAAGAAAGGAACTCTAGAGAAGAATTTTGTTGGACTTTTATTTTATCCTCTCTTAAATCATTTTACTTACTTTTGCTTTTATGTATCGTAGAATCATAAAAACACCAAGGTTAGAAAAGACCTCCAAGATCATATGGTCCAACCATCCATCTACCCTGACTATTTCCCTACTAAATATAACATCTAAATGTTTCTTGAGCACCTCGGGGACAGCAACTCTACCTCCTCCCTGGGCAGCCTATCCCAGTGCCCTACACTCCTTTGGAAAATAATTTTTTTCTAACGTCCAATCTGAATCTCCTCTGGTGCTACTTCAGGCCATTCCCTTTAGTCTTATCATTAGTTACATGGGAGAAGAAGCCTTCTCTCAGGTAGTTGTGAAGAGCAATAACATCTCACCTGAACCTTGATGTCCTTGTGGTGAGGGACACAAAACTGAACACAGTACTTGAAGTGTGGCCTCACCAGAGCTGAATACAGAGGGACGATCACTTCCCTGCTCCTGCTGACAGTACAAGCCAGGATGCCATTTGCCTTCTTGGCAACCTGGGCACACTATCAATACCCCAAGCTCTGTTTCTTCCACAGTTTTCCAGCCACTCTGCCTCCAGCCTATAACGTTGCTGTGGGCGAAGTGCAGGACCTGGTTCAGTTTTTACTGAACATACCCTTTGACATCAGTACCATCTTTGGAGATCACCAGTGTCTCAGTCTAAAGGAATAACTGCCACATGTAGAAGGTCTACATGGAGCACTTCTCTATGGTCTTACTTTCTATGCAGTTGTACTAATCTGTGAAAAATCTTTCCAGCATAAATACGTAAATATGTACTTTTCATTAGTGGTAACCGTGTCAGCTATTCTGACACAATTTGAGTACTACCGCTTTTGCCAGTGAAGCTTAATATGGATTTGTTATTTAAAACACTTCAGAAAAGTAGTATCTTTCTAATGACTTATTACTTTCACATCTCAGTCAAAACATATATTTCTCACCTCCTACTCTTTTTCTTCTGAAACCTAGATGGGTTTAGAATATATGAGAATTATTTGCGGAAAAAGCAGAAATTGCAGAAGGGAGCCCACTTTTAAACTTGCCAAATCTAGTACCATGTAATGTACTGAAAGCAGCTGAAAAAAAAAGTGTCTGCAAAGAAAGATCTTGAACTTAATGTCTGTGTCAATCCTCCAGGAACACTGCATAATGCAGTAATGCATAATGTCTTTCACTTTACAGGGAGGAGAATGTAAAACTGAGTGAGTGAGTATGTGCTCTTCCGAGATAAAATAGGTAGTCCTGTATCATCAAGGAATTAATGTTCTCCGCAGTCACATAGTATAGTTATATTTTGCTTTCCTGCAGTGTATTCTCCTTGATTTTGTGTGCGTATGGTTTTTTTTATTATTATTATTTTGGATTTTTGGGGGTGAAGAGTGAAAATGCGTGTGAAATAGCTACGCTAATTGATTTGTATTTAGATTATAGCGGCACTCAGCCATTGAAAACCCTAACCTTACCTAACCAAGATTATTTTGATGATGTTACTTCTTCTCGGCTCTGTGTTCCGTCTTTGATAATGGAATTTATGTTCTCTGCCTGACTATCCACACCATCTATATTTCTTTCAGTGCTCAAAATATAGAAACACATTTTGCACTATAGGAAAATAATAAAATTTTAATATTCAACTTCAACTCTAGGATTTTTTGGCTTTGAAAATCTGTCTCTTGACGTCTAGTTTATCTTTCTAACATTTATTTTAACCTTGTAAGTGTGCATATACTATAATAGGAAACTCTTCAGTGTTTCATGGTAACATTTGGGATTGTGAAAGATTATGGTTGTGGACTGAATGAATGATTGGCTTCAGTTAACCCTAAGTAACTTGTTACCTGTGTTCTAGTTGAATCTGGCAGGCAGCTCTGCACTATATCGTTCTTTGTGCACTTCCCCTTCCAGTAGAACTGGGGAGAGAATTGGGAAAAAAAAAAATCAAAACTCAAGGGTTGAGATAAAAACTATTTACTTATTACAGACAGAAAGGGAAGATAAAATTGAAATAATAGAGCTAATGATAACAATATATGTTTACAAAACAAATGATTTACAATGCAATTGTTCACCACCCACTAACCAAAGCCAAGACAGTTCCCAAGTAGCCTTTTGCAGTACTGATTAGCAACAACTAAAACAATGGTGTGTTATCAATATTGTTTTTTTCCTAAAGACAAAACATGCCATCATAAAAGACACTATGAACAAAAAAAAAATCAACTCTGTCCTAGCCGAAATCACAACAAAACGTGTTTAAACAGCAGCTTGTGTTCCACATGCATTGGTTCATTCTGATGTTAATGTATATTCCCTAATTTGGAAATCTGTAGTTGCTACTTCTAGATGCTTCAAACGCTTGATTACCCTCTATGTATTTTTTTTAATTTCTTGATTTAAATAATAAACTATCCTTGAAATCAGACTTGTTATCTTGTTAGACGTCATGTCTTTTTTGAAATAGATTTCTGCCCACTGGCCTCTTTGTTGTGTTTCTTAATACTTGGCATTATTTAGACCTCACAACTTTTGCAAATGGCAATATTTAGTCTTTTATAACTTTAAACTTAGTATGTAATTACTTGGTAGCTCATTAAAATAAATTCAATTCTGCAGTAATATCCATGGATTTATATTAGAGCATCTTTCTATGTTCTGTCTACACTTCTTGAATTTTCTGCCAAAACACACTCAAAGAATGACTGAGGTTGAAAGGCTGTCTTCTCCAACCACTTCACTGAAGCAGTACCCTGATCAGTAAATAACAGAATTCTCACAGTTGTTGTGCTAAACATTAGATAGGTAGGATGGAATTTTACCACAGAATATATATTGTCAAAATAAAAATATATATAAAAAATAGGAAACAAAAAAAGATCTGTGTTTTTCAGTAATTTGGAGTCAGGAAAACTATTTTACAGGCCAGTGAAACACTGTGAACTGAGAAATTTGACCTAAAGCTTATAATCAAAATTTCCATGTTTGGGTGGAGGACGGTCAGAACCGGTGTCTCCCAGGGCTGACTCTTGGGACTGGTGCTCTTCAACATCAGTGACATAGACGAAGGAATTGAGTGCAAACTTAGCAGCTTTGCAGAAGACACCAAGCTGAGAAATGCTTTTGATACTCTAGAGGGAAGAGGGAAGCCATTCAGAGGATCCTGGACAGGCTGGAGAAGTGGTTTCGTGAAAACTTAATGAGATTCAATAAGGCCAAGTGCAAGATGCTGCATTTGGGCCAGGGCAATCCCAGGCACTTATACAGACTGGGAAAAGAACTTGGAAGCAGCCCTGTTGAGGAGTACTTGTGGGTCCTGATGAATGACAAGCTGAACATGAGCCAGCAATATGCACTTACAGCCTGGAAGGCCAACTGTGTTCTGGGCTGCATTACAAGAGGAGTAGTCAGCGGGTAGAGAGAGGTGATTGTCCCTCTCTATTCAGATCTTCTGAGGCCCCATCTGAAATAGGTGCCCAAGGCTGGAGCCCCCAGTGTAAGAAAGATGTAGAGCTCTTGGAACAAGTCCAGAGGAGGGCCACTAAGATGATGAGAGTGTTGTAGCACCTCTCCTATGAAGAAAGGTTGAGAGAACTGGGCTTGCTTAGTTAGGAAAAGAGAAGGCTCCACAGAGACCTCATTGTGGCCTTCCAGTACTTGAAGGAAGCATAATAATAGGAGGGGGCACGTCTGTTTAAGAGGGTGAGTAGTGATAGGACAAGGGGGAATGGTTTTAATCAGAGACAGGGGAGGTTTAGGTTAGATATTAGGAGGAAGTTTTTTCATGCAGAGGGTGGTGTTGCACTGGAATATGTTTCCCAAGGAGGTTGTGGATACCCCACCCCTGGAGGCATTCAAGGCCAGGCTGGATGTTACTCTGCGCAGCTGGTCTAGTAGTCGGTGACTCTGCCCATGTCAGGAATGTTGAAGCTAGACAGTCTTTGAGGTCCTTTTCAACCCAGACCATTCTGTAATTCTATGATTCTATGACTCTATGATTCTCGATATTGGCTCAAAATACTTAATTAATAAGACATGCTAATAAAATCTAGGATGTCTACCTGAGATTTTTTGGTTTCTTTGCAAATGGCCTTCTGATTTAAAGATATTAATATCTGAGGCCTAAGATGAAGGTTCTTGCAGACAAATAATTAAAATAACGTTTTGAGAACTTGGGATTTTCATGGTATATACTGGATAAAAAATGAAGGTATTAATTAAAATTACAAAAAACAAAACAAAACCAAAAACATTTTCCACTATTTATATATATATTTGTTCTACTGGAAAGCATTAGTCACTCAAAACTAAAATATTTCTGAAAATGGTGTAGATTTTAATAAATCTTTTTATGAACTTTTCTCAATTTACTCCAGATGTGGAGTATCACTTATTTAAAAATCTTTGTCCATTTTTCCCTCTTGGTTGCTTTATTCCTTGTGCTGATCCTTTGAGAGATTCTCAGAAAATTCTGAAAAATCTAGCAGCACTGTAGATATAGTACTGTTTACTACAATTGGTGATTATTTGGATGTGATTAGACATGGAATAGGAAAAAAAGAATAATATAACTTGCAGCTTTTCTCTGACAATTTTATTATTATCGACAGATTGCATGGTTCTTTACTACAGACCTACAGACCCTGAGCTCAAAAAAATTGATATTGAGGCCATAGTGCCAAATGCACCTTATTTACAGCCATGCTTATTAAAAACTGTAACAATCATTCCATATGAGAAAACACATTTGAAGTTATTGAAGTAAAGGGAATATTTGTTACCAAGGTAACAAATATATCTGTAATAAATAATATCTGTAATACTATTGTGCATTTTATTTTCAGTGAAGAATTGAATCCTTTTCAATTATTGGGTGGGATGGGAAAGTAGTAAACAAGGTTATAAATCTCTGGAATTTGCTTCATGCTAATAGTACATTAAGCAGGCAACAAGCATTCTCCATGCACTGAAGTAGAACCATTTTGACCCACTGCTTTATAATTACACGAGGATTATTAACAAACAGGAGAAGTAAATTCGCCACTCGGCACAAGTACCACTCTGTGTCTTAGCTAATTGCATATATACTAGGTTAGCTGAGCCAGGCAGATCTCCCAGTGTGCTTGGAATTGACAGGCGTGAGTATAAATGGTAATAATTTATAAGGCAAGGTTGGTGTTGATGATGATAATGGTTCTCAGAGGATTAGGTAAATTGAGCTGTTCACTGTTGGTTTTTAGTTCAAATATCACTTCCTGGTTCTAGTTTCAGATACATTTGTTAGTAATTTATATACATCTGTATATATGCTATTATGAATATATATATAATTTTAAATTTATAATATGTATGTAAGTACATATTGTTCACGATGAGAATGCTTATGTATACTGCTGTGATTTTAGGAGAACAATAGTAATGTGAAAAAAGTATTTCATAGTTTACAAAGATGTAACAGCAATGCATCAGTATTTTACAAATGCTGCTACTAAATATTACAGATTCCCACTCTAGTCCTTTAAAAATTTATGTGTGAAGAAGCTATTTTATTGAGTAGTTCATGACATAATTTGTAGGAACAGCATACATGAGTACCATCATACCATCCTCACTTGATAATATGCAAGCAATAATATGTGTTTTAAGAACTTCACATTCAAATGACTGCATTTTTTGAGATTAATTAATTTGATAATATAATGACAAATTTTCTGTCATATGTTTTTTTCTACAATCCTGAAAAGAACTCAAGTAAAAGACTAAATACTTAGAGAAATCTTGTAGGATGAAATGTTTTAACCCATTCTAATCAAAATTGGAAACCAAAATTGTTGTATTATTCCTAAGTTAATTAAATTTAGTGTAATTACTGAGTCACATTATTCTTGTTCATGCTCATATGTACATTTTCATTTTCCTCTTTGCTTCTCTTGAGAAAAAAGTACTCATATCCCAAACATCAACAGTAAAGATAGTCTTTGAACACACACAAAGAAAAATAAAAAAAAAAAAAAAAAAAACCCAACCCCACAGTAAGCTAGACCGTTTCCATTCACAGAAGAAAAGATAAAAGCAAAATGCCACAAGTGCATAGGAATTTTCTAATTGAGAAGAAAAATAGCCTGTGCATATAACAATTTGTTGTTTCAGTGTTTGCTCTCATGACATTTTTCCTCCGTTACTGGGAATCTAAATGTATAGAATAGATACTCTTTCAGCTAATTCTGTTCTGGGGAGCTTAACCTACAAGTATTTTGTCTTTGGTCCAGTTTTATTAATATATGACTCAATTTCTTGCATAATACCTTAGAATATGTTAGCCTAAATTCAGTCAGAACTCTTATTATGCCAAATAGTCTGAGTATACTTATGGTCTGTTGAAGATCAAATATTTCTCTTAAGTTTAGTTGTCTACAGTTTTAAATGTTCATGATTTTTTTTGAAAAATAAGATAGGAAAATTAGTACTGCTGTCTTGCTACGTCTTTATAGACCCATTTTAAACATTTGGGACTGTGATTGCCTCTTATTTCACTTGTGGAAACAAGTAAAATTAGGATGTCTAGGTAAGGATGCCTTCCCTTTTTTCATTCTAATATAACACAGGTTGAAATTAAAATTAGAAAATGCTTTCAGAGGAGCGTTTTTGTTTGTCTGTCTGTTTTGTTGTGTTTTCAGAGGAGAGGTGTTTGATTTTTTTTGCATACATATATATATAAATGTAAAAATCTAGTTCTAGTTTCAGATTTAATTCTCATATTGGTGTTTATTCTTACTATACATTACAAATATCAGAAAGCTCAGAAATCAGATTCTAAATTATTGAAGTTGTTACTATTCGATAATACTGTTCTAAAGGCTGAAGGCAACTTAGGTACAGAAATCACTCCAGAAAAAACATATTTTTATTTGTCAATTTTTGAACCTGTTGAGAGTAAAAATATCAGATTTTTAAATTTATTTTTGCAAGGAATTTTCACCAATCTCACTAGAACCAGAAATTTATGAAAACAGTGGATGGCTTGTGAGTGCCCTATTTCTTTTCATATCCACTCACAATAGCATCTCTAGGAGGAAAGGCGAGGCAACATCATAATGGAACGAAGAAGAGAACTTGAAATTAGGTATAAATGTGGATCTGGAAGGCAAGTATTAAGCATTAAAATAATAATATGGAACTTTCTACTTCGTTAACAATATATATATATATATATATATATTTCCTATGTACATGTTTCTTAAAAAAAAAAAAAAAAAAAAAAGCTCATTTGTTATCTTTTAGAAAAGTGAATACCTCAAGAATATCAGTATTTAAAATAAACAACACTGGTAAATTACATTGGAAGCACTTCAGAACTACATTACTTTGTAATCAGCGAACATATATTTATTAATAATAAATAAATATGCTTATGAAAAAGAAAAGAAATACATCAAAGGACATGACCTATCAAATAGGTAAGGACAGCAATCCCAGGTTCTAAAGGATTGCCAGCATATATAATTGTTTGTGGCATGCTGGAAGTTTTGAAGATGAGAGTCTCTTGTAGTTCAATTGAAGTAATAATGACATTTTAAATCCAATTCCACTATACCTAGGACCAGCCAGGCGTGTAACTACCCCATTTTTACCTTCTGTCATTCTGGATATCATCATTCAGTGGCAAGGAAATACAATCATTGCAATTTTCAGCTGCACAAAGCGCTCAGGTTTGCTTGATTATAGGCAGTTTCCTTTTTATGTTAATCCTGCATTGCCCAACAATGAATTTTAACATGTAGAGCTCGAGGCAGTGGCAGGCTTCTTGCAAACAAAAAATTGTATAGAAGAAGGGAGAAGAACAATTTCTTGTGATTTGTACAATGGTCACTCCAAAAGTAATGCTCCCTATTTCTTTCCACAGAAAGTACAATAGATACAAAGAGCACAGTAAAACTATTTAATAGTTTACATTCTCAGCTACAAATCACTATTACAGTCACCTGCATTAGCCAATTTGTGCACATGACCTGGTTGAGATACTCTGCATTACATCATGATGGCTGTGCAAAGCCATCTGGAATATGTAATGCCTTCCATATCACTTTTGTCACTGCTGAAATGCACCACTCACTGCTTCACATACACTGGTCTCCACAAACATTCAACAAGCATCAGTATATGCAAGGGTGTGCAATTTTTTCAGTGTGGAGGAAATCAGTTCCACATCTCTGCTTCATATGTTCTTCCATGTCAGGGACTATTCTGTCAGACTGCCTCTGCGCTGGCATTTCTTACACATCTACAAAATGTAATGGAATAGTTGTGGGAAGGTTCAGCCTCTACTGCCACACCACCAGCATCCGCTGCTGACATTGTAGGCCAACATCATAAAATAGGAGACAATACTTTCAGAACAACCCTCATATGATTAGGTTTCTCTTATTTACTAAGTAATTTTACATATTTTTAATTAATATTACATAATATTACTTTATATGTTACATAATCTATATTACATAATTTATATAATATTATATACTATTATAACACAACATAATATTATTTTTATAAATATTGTGTTTCATATAAAAACTTCCCAGAAGAAAAACCGAAGACATGAAAATATCTAAATTTTCATTCTAAGAATTAGAACTGAACCCATACTGAATAATAAAAAGAATAAGTAAAGTTTTGACCATACTTCTATTGTCAATAATGAAAGTCAGAAGTAGAGAGAAAATATTCAAATACTTTTATAGTCTTTACAACAATCCTTTATTCTCATCCTTAAGGAATAAAAAATGAGCCTACTCAATTTGTTTTGCATGAAATTACTCTCCAGACTTTTCAAATGCACTTCTTTCAGGGCTGTTCTCTTGAAGTAGTAATTTCATTCTCAAAGTAGCATTCATCTGATTTTGCCTCTGCAAAATTTTTCCGGATGAACATATTCCCATGAACAGATTTAAAAGCACTAATGCTGCATTATCTGTTTGAAGTGGCCTCCTCTGTTATCAGCATTCACTGAATATGATGGACTAAGCTGTAGTATTTTTCAGTAAGTACCACCCAGTTTTCATTCCATTCTCATAAGAGTGCTACACTTCTCTGTTTCAAAAATATCACAGAAGATGGCTCTGAGCAGTTAAAAAAAAAAAAAAAAAAAAGAAATAGAAATATCTCCAGGCTCAGGCCAAAAACTCATTCTAATAATCTATTTTATTTGTATGCATCTCTGAGTAGATCATGCAAATGAGTCATCAGATTTATCACAGAAGGAAGTTTTCAGGCTCTGCCAGTATTTTGCTGATTTACTTTCAGCTGAGAATACAGTTGGTATTGGAAATCAGAACACAATGTATGGTGAGGATGTTATAATTTAAATCAATGTCTTTGTCTGGTTTATGGTAACCCTAAGGTCAGTTCCAGGATTTGGAAAGTAATGACTGAATTAGAAGTATACCTCTGTATTCTTAGATATTTTTGGACTTGTCTTTTATCACTACCAAAAAGTATGCCTCTAACTTCAGTATGGCTAAAGAAGAAAAGAAAATGTATTTTATGACTATCTTATACTATCCTTTTCTTTCCACATTTTGTTGGTTTAATGTTGTATTTTTTATCTTTTTTATCAAATTTTCTTTCTGTTTCACAGTTCTCTCTTTTAACTGTTTACAGTCTGATTTCACCACACGTTTTCACAAAGAATCTTTCTTGTTATTTATTGCATGTGTTTCTTATTTGGACAACAGTTCTGTTTAGTAGGCAATGCAGCTCGTTAGGAAGGCAAGACCAATTTTTTGTTCAATATATGATCTCCAAATATGAGCAGAAATATTTGGTCACATAAGGAAGAGTTTAAGTATGGCTAATTTATGACTGGTGGAACTCTTTAGCAGTATGTGGCAGATTCATTCTGAATTGACTAAATGCTATTAAATACCATTCAAAGGGTAGTGCAAAGATATATAATGGCTTAATGGTGGGCTTTCTTGTTTGCTTTTTTTCCACTTTTTGTTGTCATTGTTGCTTTCCTAATAATTTCCTTTTTTTTTTTTTTTTTTTTTTTTTTGTCTGTTATTGTTTTCATGGTATTATCTTTCAAAATATTGTCTTGCACTTCAGTTAGTTCAGAATCCATCTTTTTGTAAGTGAAGTTGTGATTGCTTTTGCTTCTGTGCGTCATCTGTTTTAGGAGAATTAAGTTTAAGGTCAGGAGGAGGACACAGTATAACACCTAACTAAGTTAAAATTCTTTGCATACCTGTGTTGTTACTGGATAAATGTGAATACTCTCTCAATGGGAAATTATTAATGTAACAAAAATGTAGGAAATAATTCCTATAAGATAAAATATATTTCTTAAAATGTCCAGCATTTATTTGTTGTGTATGATTATTTGATATATATGTACTTTATGTATATATTTTTCTGCATAAATATTTTTCTAACTCATGTATCTAACCTGCAAATATATTTGTCTGATTAGTACAGGCCCTTTCCTGAAATCCGTGAGATAATTAAAGAGCTATCAGTCAACATCTTTTAATGCACTACCAATCTGTCATCCACTTGCTTCTCATAAAAGAATATTTTTAAATTTATTTTTGAGTTCTCTTTATGAAAAAAGAAAAAAAAAGAAAGAAAAGAAGTTGGGAAAAAAGAGGAGAAACGGTGAGGCAAATTAATTATATAAAAATATATATGTATATATGTTATATATTATATATTATATATATATTATATTTATAAATATATATTATAAATATATTATAAATATAATATTATATATATATATATTTTTTTTTTTTCCAAACAACAGATCCATTTAGAATTTCTCTGTGACTCCCTTCTTTCATTCATATGCCTGAATGGGCTCCTTAGATATGCAAATGGCATTTTTGGGTGAGGATACTACAAAAAAACTAGTGAGGAAGGTTTCCAATCCTCTTTTTCCACATACTCACTTCCTTCTTTCTTCTTACATTTATGTGCTATATCTTGTTTAATTAAAATAGAAAGCTTTTTTTTTTCTGTTTTATGTACAATTCCACAGACTTACACAAGAAGAGAAAGAGTGAACCGTGGAACAAAAATGAGCAGAAGAAACCAATGAATAGAAGGTTAAACAGATTTTTTAATATTTTTAAAAAAGAAACACAACGTTTCAGTTAACTGAGAATATATACTATACAAATGTACCTGAGTTTGCCTTTTGACCCAAAAAAGACTTGCAGTTTGTTTTCCTTAAAAGTATCTTACTGAAAAGTTTCATATTAGGTCATGCACAATATATGTAATGCTATGGGACTTACAGTGTTCATCATCAAATTAGCTGATGACAGCTGAACAGAAGAGTGATGCACCATAAATACAGTTATGAACCTTGGTAAGCTGCTAAATTTTAATGCACAGTATATAACACAGAAAGCTTTGTTTAGATAGTAAAGCACAAGTTAATTATGTTTCCATTCATATTTTTGATTTATATTCTTGTAGAAATTTTCTTTGCCTGTTGCCATTGCTTTTCTTTGTATATCTAATATTGGTTTCTTACTTGAACAAGAATCTTTCACGCTACATTAATTTTGCTATCTTGTTCAAGTATGCATAAGGAAGTACTCTGATATGGAAAAGATACCTGGCCACTTTATCTATGTAATCCTATGTAAAAAGGTAAAAAAAGTGATGATTCTGTGAAACTAAAATCAAGCTCATGGGCTTGAACTGTTATAGTAGCAACCTTTGAACAACCTGCAATGCGTATGCTGGCCCTCAGTCTTCATGACTGAATAGGTTATTAAATGGAAGTATACTGTGACAATCCTGGAAGCAGTACTTTTAATATAGAAAATATATAAATTATTAAGAAGATAAACAGGCAACATTTAGATCTCAAGCACTCTTCCTTTCTCCTCTTTTTTTTAACTTATTTTAATCTTTTCCAAATTGCCATTTCTAGAAGAAAGGCAGCATAACTTCTGAGGAAATTCTTCACCTGCCTATTTTTAATCTATATTTACATATTTTAGGAGAAATAAGAATGGTAATCTTGTCTTCCTCAGCCTGAAATCTTTAAGATTTGCTACTGCATTGAACAAGATAAGATGCTGTTCTACCAGTATCTTGATATGTCTGTTCAGTAAGTCTCCACCCTTTGCTGTACCATCTGCTAATTTTTTGCTTCCTGTCTGTCTGACAGCTGTCTGTCTGACTGTCTGTCTGACAGCTGTATACATGCATATGAGCCCAGAAAAAAAAAAAAAAAGCTGGATTTTTTCCATGGAAAACAGATGATAATTGAACGTGTGTCTGCACAGAGTAAGATCTATGTGCTCCCTCATAAAAGATACAATTCAAGCAGCTCTGTTGACTCAGTCACCCTGTGTGGAAAGTGCCATGGAACCACTTCACTTTGTTCTCTGACTGTCTTAGAGATTTGTCATAAATCTTAGAGCTGAATAAAGTTCTTAAAGAGAAAGATCATCTACATCAGCAGGAAATTTTAATCCTAAATAGTCTATCAGCGGATGTTCTCATTCATTAATGAAGAACAGCAAATAGACAATTTTAAAAGCACGTGAAGTACTGTTCAGATATGAGCTTTGATCCAAACCAGACTTATACTGACTCTGGTTACTCCAATCATACGTTATTGACTACAGGAGCATAACACATTGTTTCACATCATATGACAAATCAAGTGATAGATTATTGTTAAAAAATATGTGTCACTTTGATCAGCATATCATTTTAAAGACTTTAAAATTGCATCTTGTTTCTAGTTACAGTAATATCCACTGATTTCGGTCATACTAAAGACCAAATGTTCTTCCTAGGGGAACTACTTGGAGTATTTTCTACCTTCTATGTCATTTATGAGTCTCATTTTGATACAACAATATATCTGAAAACACGCATGCCTGCATTTTCTTCATTTCTTTGTAAGGATGCTATGCTTATTGAGGAAAGTTACACAACAGAAGAATAAACAAAAATAGGATACTTAAACATACATTTGTTTTTAAACATATGAGTAAATTCTTTTAAGGTAAGGAACAGCTTATGTTTGAAGTTAAGTGTACATTTAATCCCAAATTAGCACCTACATTCTGTTGTATCATATGTGTCATTATATATATGACATCATATATGACATGAAGAATTACTGGATCTTCACATATCTTCAGCTGTTTTAAGGATTTCTTGACACATAAAAAAAAAAAAAAAAGAATATATGGATATTTTATGCTGATCTAACAGAAACATAAATCATGGAGAACAATATATTCCTAAACACTACAAGGATATCATCCAACCAAAACCGAAAACAGAAAACAAAGATGAGATGGAATTCTACAGAAAATCTTATGAAATGGATTTTCATCTGTGGGTCATTTCTCAACCTGAGCAACATGATATATTGAGTAGGATTCCAAGATGACATTAAGGCACAGTTGAATTAGGGTCTTAAACAAAATAATTATAGGGAAAATTGTCTTTTTTCTTCTGTGTTTAAAAAATTGTTGCATAGATCTGGGAAAAAAAACAGCTGGCTCTTATTAGAGCAGGCCACTGATACTTCAAGACTGCATCATAGTGCAAAGGCCACATATTAGATCCTTGGCTAAAACAGTAGAAAGGTTTTGTAAAATTACTAGTTGTTCTATCGAGTTATTAGTTATCATTCACTATTAATGAGCTCAAAAAACCAATAGAAAAATATTTTTAATGAAAAAAGACAATCTTACATAAATGAGTTTGGTAAGATATCTGCACAGAAAACACAAAGTATCATTGATTGTCCATAATTTTTCTCTTGTCATCCAGGAATGATACAAGTGAGAAACTTTGGTTTCTGAGATTCCTGATGGAAAATAATTTGTTTTTTCCTCACTAGCTTAGTACATTGCAAAAAACAGACAGGGGAAAATAAGTTTAATTCACTCTTCATATCGGAGCCAAAGTAGAACTTGAGGAATGTATCACAAGGAGTAGCAAATGGCTGACATTGCTCAAAGAACTTCTGTTTAGGAAGACGCTGTCATAAGTACTCATCACCTCAATAGTTAGCTAAATATAAGACATAATATCAGTGGCTGCATGTTAGTACATTCTGTATATCTTAGGGACTGAATATCAGCCAAAGCTTCTGACTATTATGTAAGCTCATTCCTTGATTGTTATTTTCAAGTGTTATTCTCATGTGCTCACAAGGACCCCTGCCGCATAAATGTATGTTCATCATTTCTCAGTGACTGTGAATCCTTATGTAGGTCTTAAGTTGCACTGAATCCAGGCTTTTTTATACAGGGCAGAAGGATATCATAGCCCCTTTTTTTTTAAAGAAGGAATTCACAGACAGCATAGATCATAGCTATGAGCTCCACTCATCTAGCTATGGGAAATTTTCTTGAGGGTCTGCAGGGATGACAGAGGAAATTAGCTGTTCAAGAAAAGTTTTAGATAAATACAGTTTAGTGATAATGGAACTGAACAGTCCTGATTTAGCCCTCTGCTAAGCCTGCTGCTTGTTTTGCCTCCACATTATACTTGATTCTTCTCAAGAACATAAATTACCTGTTAACATATATTTAGGTTTTTTACTTACACTGTCAGTCTTGTCTTTCCTGGATTTGTCTTGTTTGCGGGATCTTGGAAAGTTTATTGTCCTGTACAGCTGTTGCCAAATCTTAGAGCAAGCTGATGTGCACTCTGAGCCTTAGTGAGGCTTGCGTCAAATTGTGCAATGTATGCACCTTTTAGTGCTAGCTCTGTTAATGTTTCCTTTGGCTGGTAGAGGTATCAGATTTTTTACTTCCACACCCATTCCCTACCCTCACTAACAGGTGTTTGTTGTCTGTGACTAGAGTTCAAGATCTTGGAGAAATGAAAACAGTAATGGTATGCTGAAGATGGGAAGAACAATCAAGCATAATTGGATAAAAATGCTTCTATGACCCCTGATGAAGGAGAAACACTCAGGTTGATTCTTATTGGTACTGGAGACAAACTTCTATCTTAAAAAAAAAAGAAGAAGAACTCAGCTGCCTGACAGAAAAATTCATTTTCTTTCAAGAGAAAAGTAGATGAATTACCCAGGAATTTTATGCTTATCAAGCAAATAAGGCAGCTGAAAATTATTTGCTTCCCCATTTGTGTTTACACGTGATTAAAATATAAGGTTAAAAATACATGTATGTAACAGAAACATTTGCAAATTCTGCATTTTCAAGATGAATGTATAATTCTGCCAAGTCATCTGTAAAGTAAGTTTTAAATAACTGCCTCCAGGGATATATATTTTCAGTACTATATTTTAGTATAATATTAAAATTCCACATTAGATTTTTGCATCTTAGGGGATTTTCATTCCTATCTCCTGCTCAGCAGTTACTATCATATTTACTTGACATCAAGTATGGTATAGCTATATTCAGTTCAAATTCTTCTGAATAATAGCCATCTAAACAAATGGATTATTATTATTGTTTTTGCATCTTTATAGTTAAGAAGATAATTAAAACCTTGTTTGGACGTAGATATACAAAAATTCTCTCACCATTAGTCCATTAGTTAATTATGTTAATTATTAGTATTTATGTTAATGTTAATATTATATATAATAATTATATAATAATTATATAATAATAATAATTATATTTATTATATTATATAATAATAATTATATAATATATATATAATATATTATTATGTTAGTATTATGTTAATTATTAGTTAATTATGTACATTTTTTACTGTTTTTCTTTTTTTTCTTTCTTTTTTTTCTAATAATCTATTTTATTTGTATGCATCTCTGAGTAGATCATGCAAATGAGTCATCAGATTTATCACAGAAGGAAGTTTTCAGGCTCTGCCAGTATTTTGCTGATTTACTTTCAGCTGAGAATACAGTTGGTACTGGAAATCAGAACACAATGTATAGTGAGGATGTTATAATTTAAATCAATGTCTTTGTCTGTTTTTTTTTTTTCAGGAAAAGAACAACAACAAAAAACCTCTTGAAATATTTGTATCAAGTTAAAGAGAAAAAAAATTATTTATGTGAATGTTGTCACTATTGTCACTTTGGGAACATCTGATACTATAGAATAAACAGAGATATTCTTACAAATGACCAGAGAGGTTTTTTTGCAGCAAGAGATAGAAAGATTCCCTACAAGTTGCTTTGCTGAGGATAAACTACTTGCTTTGTACAAAAGAATACTGCTCTCTAGTGGAATACAGAATAAAATTCCGTGACCTCACCGGTTACCTTCCTCTGCATTCTTACCTGTTTGCAGAAAAAAGGCAGCTTACCTTTATCTTAGAGTTATGATTGATATATGTCTACAACTACTGTGAGATAATACTGTCATGGGGCGTTGCTTTTGTAATCAAGTAAAGGAAAAATCCTTTTTTTTTTTTTCCTTCTCAAATCGAATCCAGTCATTTTTACCATGTCCTTTTTCTTTCCTCCCAGTGCTGCTGCCTACATCAAGAGGGTGGAACTAATAGCTATATAACTTACACAGGAATTCATGATAATTTAGCTGACATAAGGTTAATTTGGGAGTGATTAATAGCTGCATTTATACAGTTGAAAATTTTAATAATACTTCTCTCAGGAACTTATTGTACCAATACTTTGTATTCAGGGTTTGCTTTTATGCTGTAGTCATTGCTCCTTTGGAGTAGGAAATGTTTGCTGGAGCAGGAATCAAGTTGTACAAATTGTTCAATACATTGCTGTCTATCTCAGTGAGGGGGGACAGGACACTAAGAAAACACATAAACACACACCAAATGTTGTGCTTTGAGTTTCCTTCCTCCAGGGCTAGTTGTAGATCTGTCATCTGTTTGGCTAAACTTGATGGGATCATGGAACCTTTGACAGCTTTAATCTCTATCACTACTCACAGCAAGCCTGCAAGCTAGTGAATTGACATGCTGGACATACTTAAAATGGGCATGTAGTGCAGCACTGAAATGAACCCAGCCTGGAATGTGCTGTAAGTGTGCATTCAAAACAGAAGCACACTGCTTTGAGATATTACAATGTTAAACCTGGAACCAGCTGCTTTCCAAAGATTTATTTCCAATATGCCCTGTCCCTTAGTCAGTGAAAAGTAACTTAAAACATCATTTGCAAAAAAGCTGGTTAGTCTTTGCCCAGAGTTCATTGCTCTTGTTTTGTTTTCTGAAATAGAGATGGTCAAGTTAAGGCTAATAGAGGTATTTTCTGAACAGTAATTTAGCAAAGAGCTATTTACAGTATTTAAATTTCAGATTGTGAGCACAAGCATTTGGAAATATTCGATATGTAATAAATGTAATTCTGTGACAAAATATGATTAAAAAAGACAGCAAACAAACATACAAAACCAGCACAAACAAACAAGAGGAAATGAAATTAAGATGAAGTTCGTACTTGTGGACCTACGTGATTTTTCTCCTCTGTGTTCTGCAGAGTATCCTCAACGTGCAGGCGTTGTTATAACAATTTACTAATTTGGAGGATTTTACAGTTCAAAGCAATTATACTCTAACCAGTACTGAGGAATTCAAGGCATTTGAAACATTTGCTGCTTTAGACTGTTCATTAAGCATTAAAAAATTTGGTAATATTTCTTAACTGATAAATCTCCTGCATAGGAACAAATTCCTACTAAATTGTATTGACCACTGTGATGCCTTTCACCCAGGGAAATCCTTATAAGATTTTAAATTTATTAATTTGTCTCCATCACCATGCTTTTCTATTGCCACAATACTGCCGGAAATTAATTCTTTTTTACTTAACCCAGCCTTTAAAATAATAATAATAATAATAATTAAAAAAAAAAAAAAAAAGATTATTACTATCCTTTACTAGCAAGGAAATTATGGTAAAAAGATGTGAAGATAACATATTAAAATTACCTAAGATTTATAGTGGTGTAGCAAGCAGAATCCAGATCTCTTGGCTCTTACTCTTGTGTATTAACCAAAGTATCTTGCTTCCTTCAGAAGAGTATTTAGTCTCTCATTTCCACTGGTAATGGAAAGTCTTCCTGGAAAATGGGAAAAAAAGCTATAAACGGAGAGTACAAATCAAACCATCTGAAAGAGAGGAAAATAGAAGACTAAATCATCTACAAAATCTGATAACATGAAACTGAACAAATAGTGGACTACGTCTAGCGTGCAATAGTTTAATGCATACTGAAACACTTAGAGCAGAGTGTTTTTTGGTAGTACTCAGATGTCTTCAGCCTTCAGATGTCTCAAATTGTAGGTTGCAAACAACAGGGATTTATTCAAGTGGCACTACCACGATGGTTTCCAAGTTATATTTTAAAGTTTTCATTGTGTAATGCGCAGAGATAATTCAGAAAGAGTATATGTTGCTTTTGAACAAGATATATGTTCACTGTTATTAGAACTGGAAGTGTGCTTTTGTCATTGTGATAGAAATGTTTCCTTCAAAAAGGAATAGGAAATACTGATGCTTTTTTATTGGTTTAGTAATTACTGTTAATTAATTAGGATGAATGTTTACAAAGCACATTAAATGTAGCAAATACTAAGTTCTGAGTAATATTCTCATTGACTTACAGCACTTTTCACAAACATAAAGGCTTTATAGAATAGAGAACAGTAACAAGTATAGCACGTGGTTTTTTTGTTATATATGATTATATATATCAGAAATCTGAGTGTAAATTCACAAAATCATTGGATTATTGGAGGGCCCCAGAATGGTCACTGAATCCAACTCCTGACTCCACAGTTGACTACCTCAAAAGTAAAAGATATGTCTAAGAATATTGTCCAAAAGGTCAGTCTGGGGTGACAGAGCACTGGAATCAGCTGCCCAGAGACACTGTGGAGTTTCCTTCTCTGGAGATATTAAAAAACCTGCCTGGATGCTTTCCTGTGCATTCTACTCTAGGGAACCAACTTTAACAGAAGGATTGAACTAGATCTCCATAGGTCCTTTCCAACAGCTCTATGATTTTGTTCTCTGAAATGCTTCACGAATTCTGGCAGCTGACTGCCAAAAGGAGCCAGATCCATACCCATCACATAACCCCAACCTGACCTTCTGCCTGATGCAGCTCCACGCCATTCCATAGTGCTGTTCCTCCACTCCTCTCATGAAGAAGCTGTAGGCCACCACGAGGCTTCCCCTTAGCTTCCTTCCTCATATACTTGCTTACTGATCATTTTGAGTATGAGTAAAATATAAAAATGAAAAAGAACTGAATACTACATGAATATCTGACTGGATAAATTATCTAGTCATATCTCAAAGAGTCATTGATTTCACATTCAGATTTTCAGTTTGGGACAGATTAGATGTTTTCAAGCAGTATGCTCAGTGTTCTTGAAAGTGTGCAGGTCACAAAAGCAAAATTAGGCCATGTGCTAAATACAGTGGAAACAGCAGATTCTTTACCAAGAGGCAGCTTTCCTATCCCCTCAAAGTATCACTATAACACTTTTGCTCTTTTTAGCAATGAATCAGAAGCTCCTGTTCTGGTTTTAAACATCATCCTTAGAAGGGGAAAAGGAGAAGAATAGGCAGGAAAAGATTTAAGGAATACAACAAATGAAGTGATAAAACAATACACAAATCAGGTTGAAATCCTCAGTTTTTACCCTTGACTATCTGGTTAAAGGCTGTCAAAAGACTGTTCAGGGTTACTATAATTCACACAGTATTTAGAAGTCACGCTGACTTTGTGTATTGATTACAATTGAATTCCAACAGAAAAATGGAGATGGAGCTAAGATTACATCTTTGTGTTGGTTTACAATCTTCTCTTGATATAAAATATGACTCTACTCTTAGGGCTTTTAGATCCCTCTCTGAGACTTTGAGGTATATGGCTGTGATGTTATACAGACTGCTCTTTCATGAGGAGCTGCAGAGCACATCTCACTTAAACACAGATTGTTTAGGTTGACAAGAACCTCCTCTGAATTCTTTTATTCAACTTCATCCATTCTACCATAAATGTTAAACACAGCTGAGACTTGGTTGGAGGTGGAAAATAGACATGTGGGCTGTCTTCTTGAGGTGAATAGACAAATATGAGGAAATAAGGATTTTGTCTGTTTGAATTTATTTATCTATTTATTTTTAAATTATGTATTTGGTGATCTTTAGTAGCCACAATTACTTTAGAAGCCTTCTAGACCAAGATACTGAAGAGCTGCAGATACTTTCTGATACAGATCCTGATTAACCCCAAATATCTGTTCTGGGTCTATATTTGGAATTGGTTAGGATTATATCTGAATGGATAAAATACTCACATTTCTTCATGTTGGATTATACCTTTAAAGCATTTGGTATTCCAGAGTTCTCCATATGCTGAAGAAACATCAAATAATTAAGAAATACCATCCTCACATATAGACAATGCCCATACAACCCCTGATTTTTTGGAATGGAAGCAGATTCAGAGAAAAATTTCTGACTCTAATATTCTTGAAAATTCTATTGGTTAGGTGTATAAAATTTGATACTGAATAATTATAAAATAATGTATAACCAACTGAGTAATATTCCAGAAGTCTGTCTTTTGGGAGAAAAGCATAGATTTACTCTATTTTGTAAAATTTCAACCTCACAGTACAGTGTAGTTCTATTTGTGTTGCTGAGTGCACTGTCTTAAATGGCTTACATAATCCACATAAAGTAGAAGTTCATAGAAGACAAAAGATTTTTCTCACTCTCCTTAGAATAGTTACATTTTGAACTGCACTCTACTGTGTTTATTTAAAGGCAGGATAGATAATTGTCGTAGCACTGCATATACAAAGGAAATGAAGGAAGGAAAAGAATAGCAGATATTGTTTTTAAAGCCAATGTCAACACTGCAAAAAACAATGGTTTCAGATATTAACTTTGCTATTCCTGACATTTGATGACAAGGAAAAACATGCAGATGCACACTGTGGTTAGTTGTTCTGATTAATGTACTGTAATTTATACGTAGAAAGCAATTTTGAGGTGTATCAGATTAAAAGGAATGAGTTGGACTCCGATCTGTAAGAACAATAAAAGCTTTTGATGTTTTATCCCTTTTGTCTTTTAACGTAGGAGACTGTTTACTTGGAAACGTATCACTTTTACAGACAGTGAATATCTACCTCTTGGATTAGTTCTAAGAGTAAAAAAAGTAGTAAAATTTTGGTACTTTGAACAAGTTTTTCCTACAGAAAAGCTCCTGAAATATCTTTTGGTGGATGTTCATGTGTTTGGATTTGACTTCTAGGAGAGGCTTAACAGTGTTTCTCAATCTTTCTAAAAACAGATCTGAAATGAAGGACTGGACTGGGGCTTTGGGGATTCACGTGATAGACATGCTTGATAGCTCCAAAAAAGTTTAAACTGAATATATATTATA
This sequence comes from Lagopus muta, assembly GCF_023343835.1. Taxonomy (NCBI): domain Eukaryota; kingdom Metazoa; phylum Chordata; class Aves; order Galliformes; family Phasianidae; genus Lagopus; species Lagopus muta. Next base: position 39,081,443 of record NC_064472.1, on the reverse strand, counting down.
CTTTCAATTATAGGTTTTAATTTTTATTATGACTAATTTAAAAAGTTAATAATGGATCTTAAAGGAGATATAGCAGAGGAACTCTTATTTTTGTTGCTATTTTCACAAATTTTGCAGTTGACTCTGAAGAGATTCACTCAACAAAATGGATAACTGATCCCAAAAGTTCTATTTGTCAAATTATGTCTTATCTGAAGGATAGTTTCATCTAAAAATTCAGCCATTTAATGAGAAATTGAGAGTAATATTTATGGACAAAATTAAATCCAGACGTATTTCTGAACTTATGCAGTAGAATAGGGAAAACAGGCAAAGTTAACAACAGTTTGCTGTGTGCATCTGAATCATCCTGTGAATCATCCTGTCTAACAGATGTGCTCAAATACTGTAAAGATAGTTCTCTGTCTGTCTCTCCCATACGTATCACCCAAGCCTATTTATCTGTGTGTTGCCAAAAGGCAACATCCTTGGGACTGAACTATTGCAGCATTGTCATCTTTTACAGCAATATCAGCTTTCTCATGTTGTCCAGTTTCCTATTTCTTTGTATGTACTCCTTCCTAGCTCTACCAAGCACATTCCAGTTTTGCCTCTAAAGTTGATACTGAGATATGTTTTGTCGTGAAATCTTTACAAAGTGGTCAGATCCATATCTTGCGTAGCAGTTACATGAATACTGATTTTCAAGCTCAACAAGTATGATTTGTTTCTCTGATTTTCTTGGACAACCGTGTGACTTTGTTGAAGATTATTCAAATACGTTACTCATTCTAGTATTTCTTAAATCTTGCATGTATAGGATAAAAATGTGTGAGTTGAGACCTGTGACACTGGTATTTCTGAATTACTTTAACTTGACAAGTGGCCTGCACTGCTGTCACTGTAATATATTTTATACAGTTTCAATAAATTTAAGACGGAGAGATTTCAAACACTCAAGGTTAAGAATGTAGACTGATGATGATCTAGCTGTTGCTTAGTTTTTACACAACTATGACATCAACGTAATCATCATAATTTCCCGTAAACTTTCAATCCTGATTCAATTCTGTTTCAGAAATTTACTGTTCATGAGCACTTAAAAAAAAAAGAAAAAAAAAAAGCAAACGTATCTTAGAGAAGCAACATCAAAGAACTACAAAAATACCTTTGTTTCAGATTTGTCTTTGTTTTCTACACTGGACACTTTGACAAATAACTAGTCTGTAGAAATGGGATTATTGTCTCAAATCTATCCTCTAGAGAATTGCTGCATTTCTACATAATGCAAACCTACAATGATGAGAATGCAATGCTAGCAATAAAAGTAAGATGCAGGCATTTAGAGAATTCTTTTTGTGTAGTCTAACGACAAGCAGAATATTCGGGGCACTGGAATGGAATTAAGAACATTAATCTTCTTCCTGGATTTGCTAACAACTTACAAATACTGAGCAAATTACGGAACTGTGGGCACATCCCATCTATTTAATTGGAATATTTTGCATCTTCTGTAGCTTGCTTTAAGATCTACAATGGAAATTGTATGTGTGATATGTGTTTCAAATGTTCCTATTATTTTGAAAAATTTTGTTTCAAAGAAAACTGTATCTTTTTGACGTGCTGTGTGATATGGCTTAGTAGCTTGTGATGGCAATGATGATGAGTAGATGGTTGGACTGAGTAGATGATCTTATAGATTGTTTCCAACTTTGTGAATCTATGATTCTATGTTTCTATGATTCTATGATTTTCTCATCTCTGCTCCTTAAAAACAGGTATTGTTGTTTCCCTGAAAACTTATAACCTAATTTTAAACTGTTGAAAATTCATTTTCCCTTACAAAAATCCTTAAGCTAAGCTTGCTACAGAAATACACACTTCTATGCCAATACTAATTAATTGGTTAAGTAATAATTCACTTCTTCTTAATCTTTTACCATTGTAAAACAAGGAGAATATTAAAAATGACTTCTTCACACTGATTCATTCTTTCTCTTCAGAGCACTGCATCTTATTAAGCTGAGATTCTGATGTTAAAAAATATGAAAACCTGATCACGGTTATCTACTTCAACTATTCATAGAGGAAATATTAGGAGTGAAATATATCTCATTGCAGCTTTGAAGGAAAGGGAGATTTAATGAAACTTTTCAAATTATAAAGTTCAGAGTCATCTATGCAGGGTTCAAGGCGATGTACAGCTGATGCAATATTTCCATGTTGAAAAAGAGTGTGAGTATAACCTCTATCCTTTAGGTTGATAATGTACATCTGCTATTCTTCGCACCTGACTACTCATTGCCAAATCATGTCCAGTATCTCCTCAGCCATATTTTGTATTTTCCAGCCTATCCTTGTCAAATTTTGTACAAGTATATCCACCTATTTTCTGCACTTCCTGGGATCTGCCTTTTGATTTGAATGCAGGAATCTGGTGAAAATGAGTTTACTAATATCCTGAGATGCTGAGATGATAGCGCCATACTCAAAATCAGTTTTGTCTGATTTCCTGATGACCTAGGAAATATTTGCTTTGTCTACTTCAAGATGCAAAAAATTTCCAGCTGGAGTTTGGACCTCAACTGCCAATTCTCTGACAGTTTCTATTAAAAAAGGTTTAGAATGTATATACTGAACTTGTCTAGGTGCATTCTGATAGCAGAGAGTGGTGACAGAGTTCTCAAGTGCACGGTTAAGAAAGAATGTAATTTGGTTTATAACCATTAAGTCTTTTCAACTGCATTCCCAATGAAGAATGAAGAATGAAGAGTTACAGAAGATTTAGGAGTAAAGCTGTTAGAGATGTTCCATATCTTCCCTCTGCGCCAGTGTCACCTCCCTCCCTGTTCTCCCTAATATCCACTGCCCTTTTATAACTGTGTAAAAAATATACTTAGGGGCTAAATTTATATTGCCAAATAAATAAATAAATAACAATTTTAAAAAAATCTGGGAGAGTTAAGTGTACTCCTGATACCCATTGCTCTGGGTTCTTGGCAGGATTATGAATCCAATGCAAAAATTTGCCAGAACCTGTCTGATAAAAGTGACTGTCTCTGGTTAAAAGTGACTCAACTTGGCTATATGTGTGTTCATTGCTAAATATCTCTAACATAAAAGGAAAATGTGCAAATATGAGGTCCAGAAGGCTCTAATTTTTAGATCTTTTTCTTCTGTTGTTCCTTTTTATTAGAAAAGCAGATCTCATCTGTCTCTGGGACTCTGGTGGCTAGACTCTAATGAAATGGCAACACATGATGAATTAAGGGAAATCTAAAGCAGTGCAGACCGTAAGACTTCCTACTTTGTGGTTTCTTGGCCTAGTGATGATTAAGATCTAAGGGGAAACCTTATTGCTCTGTACAAATACTGGAAAGAAGGCTATAGCAAGGTGGGGGACCACTTTCTTCTCCAATGTAACAAGCAGTAGGACAAGAGGAAATGTCCTTAAGTTGCATTAGGGGTGATTCAGACTGAATATTGGGAAAAAAATTATTCAGAGAGAGCAGGGAGGTGGTGAAGTCATCATTCTTGGAGATTTTTCAAGAAAATGGTAAGTATAGCACTGACATTGTTTGGTAAGCATGGTAATGATGACTAGGTTAATGATTCTATGAGTCTAAGAAAGTAATGCCTCCTATTTATTTCCATGAAAACTGCAACAGATACAATGAGTGCAATAATATTTGATAATTTCTCAGCTACATGCTTTTTTAACTAACAGTTTTTAAAACAGTCACCACCAGTAGCCATATATTTTCTCCAGCAATGAATAAGAGCCTGCATACTACGTCTGTAAAAATCTGCCACAGCAGAAATGAATCACTGCCACTACTGCCACTGCTGAAACATACTACCTATCACTTTTTTGTCTCCAGAGATGTTCATCAAATACTGGCAAATGTCAATGGGTGCTATATTTTCCAATTCGAGGAATTCAGTGATGTGCATTTACTTTATACACACTTCCATGTCAGGCACTATTTTGTCAGACAGCCCCAGTGCTACCATCTGGCACACGGCAACAAAATGTAATGAAATATTGTCCAGGGTCTTATGCAGCCCCCGACTCCTGGACTGGACACACATGATAAAGGTGACTAATAGCAGTATAAGTGCATCTAAGATGGGAAAATGTGGAATTGACTTGTCACAGATCACTAACCTGCATTAGAAATAGTGTGGCCAGCAGAAGCAGGGAGGTGATCATCCCCCTCTACTCAGCACTGGTGAGGCCGCACCTCGAGTACTGTGTTCAGTTTTGGGCTCCTCACTACAGGAAAGATGTTGACGTCCTTGAGTGTGTCCAGAGAAGGGCAACGAAACTGGTGAGGGGTCTGGAGCACAAGTCTTATGAGGAGCGGCTGAGGGAGCTGGGATTGCTCAGTCTGGAGAGGAGGAGGCTCAGGGGAGACCTCATTGCACTGTACAACCTCCTGAAGGGAGGTCGTGGTGAAGAAGGATTTGGCCTCTTCTCCCAGGCAACGAGCAGGACATGGGGTAATGGCCGCAAGTTGTGTCAGAGGAGGTTTAGGTTGGACATAAGGAAGAACTTCTTCTCTCAGAGAGTGGTCAGGCACTGGAATGGCTGCCCAGGGAGGTGGTGGAGTCGCCGTCCCTGGCAGTGTTCAAGAGGTGTCTGGATGACGTGCTGCGTGATGTGGTTTAGTACTAGTGGTGGCAATGGTGATGAGGAGACAGTTGGACTAGATGATCTTGCAGGTCATTTCCAACCTTGTGATTCTATGATTCTATGATTCTAACAAGAGAGGTGTTTTCTGGAGGTTCCATTTTTCTCTCAGTGCTGGAAGGATGCCGGAAGTAGAGAGCAGAAGGCAAAAAACTTCATAGTTTGAAATAACGATTTGTACATGAAAAACTGTTTAAGGAGGGCAAATGCTTGCATAACTACAAGCAAAACTGAGGATGGATGTTGACATTTTTTACTAAGTTGAAAAAAGGAAACAATAGAAAAGCAGTTGAAACAAACTGTATGTGAAAAAAGTATTATCTAAAGAAGAAAAAGTAACTAATGTTCTTCAGCTTTACAGGTAGAGGGCAAAATGGTACGTGAACATCCTAAATGGCATATTATCAAGATTTTCAGTGCCACAGTCTAGTTACATCAAAAATAACTTAAAAGACTTGTTGGGTCTTAACATTTGGCATTGATCTATAGGCAAAAAACTCCTCATTTCACATGCATCTCTTTCAGCATTGTTTTTTTGACCTTCTGCTAAAGAAGACAATTGTAAATTGTAAATCTGGATAAGTGTTTTTCCAGCTAAAACATGAAGTGCATCAGGATGAACAGACACTGTACAAGTTCCAAATTTCCACCCACAGTTTGCAAATTAAATACAAATGTGAACAGCAGGAGGCTGACTTTTAAAACAGACAAGCATTGCCACACATTTAGAAAATGTCTCCTCTTCAAATCTTTATACTGGCTTCTCTTCACCTTCTGAAACTAATTTAAACTCCTAGGTTTTGATTTATTGTTTCTCTATGGTGTCTGCACCATGGCACTGAGGAAAGAATTTTTGAATCTTTCTGGAGGAGGCAACACAGAGGAAGTGTGAATGATGCAGAGGTATGTAGACAGAATCATGTCTAGATTAAGTAGAAAACTGAAAATGGTGTGACTATGTATGGATAGGAGTGACTCAGGCAAAGTATTCCCCTCTGTACATAAAATGACCATCTCCTTGTGTTCTTATTAACTAGTAAGTAACTACCTAAACACATGAATACACACATGTAATATAAGTACATAAATAAAGTGAAGTATTTTTTATCTTTCATTACAAGTATACATATTTGTATATAATCTCTACCAAAAAGCAGGCACAAATGCATAGAATCACTGAAATATTAAGGTTGAAAATGAGTCTAATCTTCAACACACCACCAACCCAGCCACTAAACCATGTCCCTATGTGACACACCTACATTTTTCTTGAATGCCTCTGGGAGAAGTGACTCCACAATTTCCATGAGAAATTCATTCAGTCTATTAGATAAGTTGTATACCTATGCATCCAGTAGCAGTCATGATACAACAACTATTCCAAAAGTAATATCTACTTTAGTATGTTGGCCTATGACATCAGAGGAGGATATTGGTGGTGTGGCAGTAGAGGTTGAACTTTCCCACCAACAATCCATTACATTTTGTTGTCATATGTCAGATGGCAGCAGAGGTGTAGTCTGACAAAAAGGTGTCTGGCATGGAAGTGTTATCACAGTGAAATGGTGGGTTGCTCATTTTAACAGTGGTTATGACAACTGTGATTTATCTCTGCTGTTGCAGGTTTTATGAGCACAGCGTGCAGACTCTTGTTGATCGCAGATGAAAAATGCATAGCTAATGGTGGTGACTATGTTAAAAATAGTGTTATGTAACTGAGAATTTGTTCTATCAAGTAGCATTATTTTGCTCTTTTATCTGTTGTAGTTTCCATTGAAATGAAGAGAAGGCATTAGTTTCTAAGCACTGTGAAACACTGATTTCTCTGGAAGTTAAGTAATGACTATCTGGAATAATCTGAATTTCCCTGTTTTTATATTCTGATTGTCACTTCAGTGTTCTCAGTTTCACAACACATGAAGGAACAGTTTAGGATTCTTCATCAGGTCTGGCAGTTCCAAGTATTTAATTTGCACTTGTATCAGTTCTTACTTCTCAGTGCCTGGTGGTCAATTTCAAAGGAAGAATGAAATAATTTTTAAAATTGGATACGGGCCTGAAAGAAAGTAAAATGTCTAATAAGTGTATCTTCTACTTTAGAGCTATACATCATATTTCAGCAGTATTTTCAGAAGGAAATGTATCTGAATTAAAAACCTGTGGTAGCATTCTCTTATATGCATGGGTTATCTCTTTGGCTGTATGAAATATGATTAAAAGAATTTGTGTTTGAGAATGCCTCTTGAACCTAGGCCAATCCACTTCTTGTAAATTAGAATATTGGGAATATGTGCCTGTGTGAGATATTTGTCTTTTCTTCTCCTTCCTTAAGGCCTGTCTGGTTTTGGAAGAACAAACAAACAAACAATGAAACATACAGTAGCTAACACAATGGAAGAATAATCTGCTAAAGAACCTCTAGCTGTATCAGCCAGTCTACTTGATAATATAGCTGATAATTAAGTAGACATTAGTTTGAGGCCAATTTAGATTCTGTAGGTTTATTTGAAAGGGAGAAAAAAAGAAACAAGTACAAGGTACTGTTAAAAGGACATTTCATAGGAAGTTGCAGAAGAGTCTGGACAAAACAATCTCACTAGTGATCCTTGAAAAACTATCAGGTCTTCTGTGGGTTTTTGTGTTAATTTTGTGACCTGGATTTAAAGATTTCCAGACTTCAGCAGCATGAACAGGGTAATGTAAGGGGCACATGACTCCTTATGTTTTGTATTTTCAGACACATGGTTGGTAATTTTAGTTATATATTTTCCAGATTGTTTTTAAGTACAAAAAATGTGATTAGAAATACAGTTGTACGTACAGATACAGTTGTATGTGAAATTGTACAGATTTAGCTTAGAATGCCAAAAACAAAACAAAACAAAAATAACAACAAAGACAAAAGAAAAAAAATACAGAAAACAAATAACCTCCCCACCAAACTAAAAAGAAGAAAAAGAAGAGAAAAAAGAGGCTTGAAGATTTTGTAGCCAAAGGCCAAAGATAATAATGCATTAATTTGATCATTGTTTAGGTCAAAGTTTCTCCTGGTTTACTTAATGACTTCTCCACAAAATTTTTGTCTTCTTCAGGCAAAGTCAAAAATCTACCTATTAAAATATTATTAAAGTTTGTGATCATCTCTTCTGCTTTCAGTCTTTATTGCTTCTGTTAATGGAAAACCTACCTGAACTCCTTTGAATCCTATCAGGTAAAATTACATTAAATAATTTAGCCCACAAATGAAAGAGACTTGCGCTAACCCTGATCAATCTTATAAAGCAGATTATGGCTCACTAGCATGATATTTTCCATTGGCAATTATACAACAGTAATGAGCAGCCAGAATAAGAGCATCCTTACTCACACAGGTAGATCTAGAAGAAGACAAGTCTATGGTTTTAGAAATCCTTTTGACTGTGCAAAAATTAAAGTCAAGAACAACCAACAACCGTTCAGTGGTGAAGCATTAGTCTGGCAGCTTTCTATTATGATTCATGCAGTTCATAAATCGAAGGAAAACACTTAAAACTAGATGAAAGCTGTATATTATTCAGGCATAAATATATCTTTGAATGAACCTTTCTATAGCTCACAATGAGTAAGAGACAGATATTGGAAGTTTGAGTGTAGGTATTGCTGTAGGTAACAGCACTTGATTGAGGGTGGCTGTAGACACATTCATCAGAGCAGGTTAGAGGGCCATCCGTTTCATTCAGGTCCAATATTGGCAATCGTTGGTTTTACTTGAAGTAGAAATCAGTCCACAGATTCAAACAGAAATATTTTTTTTAAAGCACTAACAGTATGTTACTTAAAAGAACTTGTCAATATAGTTGCTACAATAACTTTCCTCCCCACCATTTCTTTTTAAGTTTTGAGTTTTCAGAAATTTCTTCAAATCTATGCAAATACTGCATAGCTTCCCTTGACATTCTTTGGTTCTTAGTGTGTAAATTCCCCTACGCAAGGGATAAGGCAAATTTTTAAGAAGCTTGCCTTTATTTAGAGAGGCTATCTTCAAAGAGCACATAGAAAGAAGAAAAGACAGAAAGTTGATGTTATTTATGTCACCTATGGAGTGTCTCTTAGACCTTGATACCTTTATTCACATTATGGACAAGTGACTTACTTCCTAGTAAATTTGAATTTATTTCACAGTAAACTTGAGTATTATGTCTATGTTAGTTGAGAATCTTGTTGAATTAAGGATTTGAATTTGCATTTAAGTACTAGTTATAAAGTGCTACATAAGTATATCTTCATTGCTATGTAAATATAACTCTACAAGGTTAGTGAGTGGAGAGCAGATTCAGATCCCTGTATTTTTCTGTTTTTCCCACAAGTTGTTTCAAATTAAGTTAACTTAATTCAGAGCTGTCACTTCAAGGTACAAAGCAGAGCTGAGGTGGTCAGAATAGGAGTTAAAATCATGATAATGTACAAAATAAGGTTTCCTCCACATAGGCACAGAGGAGGATTTCTTAGCAGATATCATTGATGCAATGCAGTCACTTGACTTTGGATTATCATTGTATCTGTGTGTAAAACAGGAATAAAATAAATTACTATTCTGGAGACATATCTAACAGTAAAGTTATATGCTTAAAGGATGATGCAAAGAGCAGGAAGATTTGTAATGAAATGTATGCAACGATTTGAGGTAAATAAGTAGCATGCAGGTTTTAATGAAGTTACACTGCTTATTTCTCCTTGTAACCTACATACTTATGTTGCTCAAGGCCATCTATTCAAAAAGTAAAGAAAATAATTCCCAAATTGAAATTAATTAGAAGCTTAAGCATAATTAATTTAATTACATTACAGCATAGCAGTAGCCAGGTCTGCATCAACAAAAAACTGCTATTTTTTCTTGCTGGCAGAGAAATATTGTGTCTACTCTCAAAAAACATAAGAATCTCCCTCCATTTTTTAAAAATTAAATCACCGTTTTGAAACATGTTGACATATATTATTGAAGAATTCACAGCTTTCATTATTTACCAAATACTTTGTCCTCATTGCAAAATGAATGTCCTTCTTTTCAAACACCTGCATTACATGTAAAACAAATAGGAACACGATGTGCTCCAAAGCATAAAATAAATATTCCCTTAAGCAAAAAAAAAAGGAATTCTGAGGAAGCTCAAGCTGCTGGAAGTCAGCTCATCTTTGTTTTGTATCACCTCTAGCTGAGTGAACCTAATTTTGAGTTCATTGAAAAATGGGCACTAATTGTAACATATTTTATCACAAAGCTTATTGTTTCCCACTCTAATATAAAATCTAAAATGTTCGCGACAAGAAGTCTTTGAAAAACAGCATGGTTTAGGTAATCTGCATAATATGTAATTCCAGTTGGAGATTATGAATATTTCTTTCAAAAATCTGTGGATCTAGCTTTATTAATGAAGATGGTCTTCTCCTTCTGCAATATTTTTAATTTATCCTGAAGTATAATTCTCATAATTATAAGCCCCAAGATGCTGGATAATTTGCTGGAAGCTATCCTTGACAAAGTGAACAGTAGGCCAGCTAAAATAGTCTACCAATGAGATAAACAAAGAATTTATAATGCCACAGATAAATGTTGGAGGAGGAAGTAGTTTTCTTGATCATCTCATTTTGAGGGATATTCCATGTGTGAAGGGATGATAAAGAATTCCACCAGTCATCTCAGAGGCAGAGTGAAACCACATGGGGAAAAAAAAAAATCAGGAAAAAAAAATCAGTAATTCTGTACTTGAGAAATCTTGTACTTGATGGAGGGAAGAAAAAAAAGAAAATATCAAGAATCTTCAGAAAGTTCTTGTATAAGATGGAAGGAATCACAAAACCTGTGAGTAAACTGAGACAAAGAAGTACATTCAATAGTTTGTTTATTTTGTTAAGATCAGCTGATCTTTTTTTGCTGTACAAACTAAAGAACATCAGTAATATTACATTACTTTATTCTACTTAATGTCTGAAATGGGACTTCAAACTCCTGCATATCAGCAGAAGAGTGTGAAAAAATGCCAGTGATACCATCAGCTTTTTCTTTGATAAACTTAACTGTCAACTTATAGTTGTCTCAGTGGATAAAATTGTCTAGGGACAATATTTTTAGAACGTATTCACCAAAGATGTGTATTTATACTTATGGGGTATAAATACAGTCATCCGTATTTCAAAATAGTCATTTATAAAATCTGTGTGTTGCATATTTATTTCAGTTATCACATCTTTCGAGCTCTAAATTAAGGTGTAAAGAAATATGACTCTCCATGGAGACATATGATTCTGCAGACATTCTTTTAACAAGTACAGCATTTGTGGCTCACAGTGAGATCTCTGTCCTAGTGTAAACACTATTAACTCAAATCTACTCTTGAAGGTTGGTGAGGAAGATACAACAATTTCTAGAAATCACCATATTCTATTGTACTGTAAATATCTTTTGAATAATTTTTGTTAGTTTTCATCAGTATGAATCCATTCAGTTATGAGTTTAGTCCTTGAGCTTGTTTGGAAATTACTTTCATGATTATACATACAAAAATGAAGTGTCTCTCCAATGAAAGGAAGTGTTAAAAATTTGATTAGAAAATTGGAAAGGATATTACAGATGGAAAAAAAACAACAATGTTGAAAATATCTCATTCTTAACATTCAGGAATTTCTAATTAGTTATTTAGACTCTGCCAGACCTGCATTCTGCATTGTTCTTTTTTTGAATTGAGTTTTATGTTTTTGTTTGTAACTTTTTCCCCATTCACTACAGGATCAACTTAACTCCCAGATCTCTCACATATCTCCAAACTGCCATGATCATGTTCTCTTGACTAAGTGGGGCACTTATTTTTCAGACTTTATGTTCTTTTTTTTTTTTTAACTGTCAAATTTTAATATAAAAGCATCAGTTCCTGCGCACTAGCCTAATATGGGAAGTAGATCTGTGGTTTATTTTAGTGCTGTAGAAATACCATTTTATTCATATAAAACAGTTTCCAGTGCCAATGTGATATCTATTCATAAAATAGAATCATAGATTCACCAAGGTTGGAAAAGACATTTAAGATCAACCAATCCAACTACCAACCTGCAACCAATATTTCCCCATTAAATCATGTTCCTTAGAACAAATTCTAAAGATTTCTTGAACAAATCCATGGATAGTGGTTCAGTCACCTTCTTGAACAGCCTGTCCCAGCAGCTGACCACTCTTTTAGAGAATAAATTTTTCTTAACATCCATTCTGAATCTCCTCAGGTGCAGTTTAATGTCATTTTCTATCACTAGTTCTATGGGAGAAGAGTCTGACCCCCACCTTGCCCAACTTCCTCTCCAGTAGTTGTAGAAAGCAATAAGATCTCCCCCAAGCCTCCTCTTCTCCAGACTGAACAATCCCAGGTCTGTCTTAAGGCTTGTGCCCCAATCCCTCACCTGCTTCATTGCTCTTCTCTGGACTTGAGGGAATGTCATGCTTAATGACTTGCTTTTAGTGAGGAGCCCAAAACTGAATACAGTACTTGAAGTGCAGCCTCATCAGTGCTGAGTACAGGGGGATGATTACCTCCCTGCTCTGCTGGCCATACTATTTCTAATGCAGGCTATTGTGTGCAGGACCAGGCACTTGGTCTTGTTGAACTTCAACCCACTGGCCTCAGCCCAGCTATCCAGCCTGTCCAGATATCTCTCTAGAACCTTCCTATCCCCTAGTGGGTCAATACTTTCTCTCAAATTGATGTCATCCGCAAACCTGATGTGAATGCACTCAATCCCCTCATCTACTTCATCAATAAAGACATTGAACAGGACCAGCCTCAGTTCCGACTCCTGGGGAAAACAGCTTGTGCCACCTGGATTTAACTCCATTCACCACCACTTTCTGTGCCTGGCCATCCAGACAGTTCTTTACCCAGCAAGGAGTGTATATTTCTACCCATAGGCTGACAGATGTTCCAGGAGAATACTGTGGAAAACAATGTACAAAAAAGTACAAAAAAGACAGGGATCTCTTGGAAAGAGTCCAGTGGAGGGCCACAAAGATGGTGAAGAGCCTGGAGCATCTCTCTTATGAAGAAAGGCTGAGTGAACTGGGTCTGTTCAGCCTTGAGAAAAGAAGACTGAGAGGGGACCTGATCCAGGTCTATAAATATCTAAGGTGTGGGGGGCAGAATGGTGAGGATGGACTCTTTTCAGTGGTGAGTGGAGACAGGACAAGGGGAAACAGCTGGAAACTGCAGCATAGGAAGTTCTGCACAAATGTGTGCAAGAACTTCTTTACAGTGAGGGTGACGGAGCACTGGAACAGGCTGCCCAGGGGGGTTGTGGAGTCTCCTTCTCTGGAGATGTTCAAGACCTGCCTGGATGCCTACCTGTGCGACCTGGTGTAGGAAACCTGCTTGGGCAGGGGGGTTGGACTCGATGATCTCTGGAAGTCCCTTCCAACCCCTACAACTCTGTGATTCTGTGGTTCTGTGAATGTCAAAAGGCTTTGCTGAAGTCTAGGTAGACTATGTCAACAGCCTTTCCCTCACCCACCAGGCAAGTCACTTGATCATAGAAGGATGTGAGGTTGGTCAAACAGGAAGTAGGACCTGCCTTTCATGCACGCAGGCTGGCTGGGTCTTATCTCCAGTTGTCCTGTATATACTGAGTGATCTCCCTCAAGGTAATCTGCTCCATACCCTTTCCCAGCTCCACAGTAAGGCTGATGGGCCTGTAGTTCCCCAGATCCTCCTCATGATTCTTTTTGTAAATAAGAACCACACTGGCAAGCCTCCAGTCCTCTCAGACCTGGTTGACCAGGAACACTGACAAATAGTGGAAAGCCCAGGGCCAGTCACGCTGGAGTGCTTTTACTAGTCTTTTCCAGTGAGGCACATCTCTGCCTCCAACATGGTTCTTGAGAACATCTTGTCACTCCAGAAATTGAGATAGATTATGTTCCTTTATAATTAGATAGCATCAGGGTGCACTGCACACCAGTGTCCATTAGGGCCTTTTTGTGACTTTGATGTACAAGGCAATCAAATGCATGCAGCCCAGTATACTTGGTTCTTCCTTGACTCCTCCTGACTCTTTATAGGATCTCTCTCCTCCTTGGCAGTCGGAATTTGCTCCCAGAAGGTGAATTCCTGAGGTCTTTGGCTAATTGCATTATCACTAGTTTGATTTGTGGTGAGACCTCCCATGTGATGGGTTTTCCTGCTTTCCAGATGCACAACTCTAGCATCAGTGTCTCAATAATGAAGAAACCAAGAAAAAAAGGCTTTCATCTCCACGTTGACGATGATCTTACTGAAAATCTCAGATCTCACTCCCAGTGAGAGGCCGAAGTGTAATACTTTCTTCCTCTTCTTCAAATCTTTCCATCAGTTTTGTTTCGGTGGGTCTCTTTACCAATGGTTTAGTCTGCAGCCCCTACCCTGCATCTTCTTCCTCCTTCTTTTCTTCCTCTGTCTGTTCTAAGTGAGATAATGTTCAACATCATTTCTTTTCTTCTACAGGAGCAACCAAGAAGGACAATGGCATTCTGGGTTGCATCAGAAACAGCGTTGTCAGCAGAAGTAGGAAAGTGATTGTCCCCCTGTACTTAGCTCTGGTGAGGCCGCACCTCGAGTGCTGTGTCCAGTTTTGGGATTCCTCACCCCAAGAAAGATGTTGAGGCCCTGGAGCGGGTTCAAAGAAGGGTGACCAAGCTGGTGAGGGGTCTGGAGCACAAGCCTTATGACGAGCGGCTGAAGGAGCTGGGATAGTTCAGTCTGACATCATGACAGTCTTAAAAAGGAACCAGTAAGTTTTAGTCTGGAGTATAATTGTGTGTAGCCTCTTAAAGAGCATTTTTAAACAAAACATAATTATTTTTTGTATTTTAGCTAGAAATTGGCAGAATGCAAAAACTTACTTCTTGGAAAATTATCACAGTACCAAAACTTTCTGAAAAATTGGCAAGGGGGCAAAAACCTTAATAAAAGTTCTAATACTCTATTGGCAGGTATCTTATCTAATGGGTGTTACTAACTTCATATTTTCAAGTCTGACAGGACAAGGGGATCTCTTTCTCTCCATTTTGGGAGAAGGAAAGAAAAATGACACAATTAAAATAAGGAGAGAGAAAAATTTTAATACAAATGGTAAAAGAATGTAAGATAACAATAAGAAAGAATTACAATTAATAACTCACATGGGAGAGGAGGGCTACAACCATGCTTCTTGCCACGCTGCCAGAACCCAGAAGACTCCCTCCCATCACCTGAAATTGGATATCAAGTAGAGGTTCCTGGGAAATGTAGTACATCTCAGTGTATCTTCCTCTTGGAGAGTCACAACCCATGTGAGACTGCTGAAAAAACAGGATGTATAGCTCTGCAGTGCGCTGTGTCTCTGCACACAACAGCTTGTCACATGATGCCTTAATATGGAATACTGATATAATGAACACAAAGCTTCTGTCTCTTTACACCTGAATTGTGGGGATTTTGTTCCGCTCCCCATCCAAAACTTCAAGGTCAGGAAGTACAGTACTCCTAGGATAATTACTCTGTGTAGTTAGTGTAATGGGCAGGAAAAAAAAAAAACAACTGATTTATAATATGGAAATGTTACACATAGGGAGAAAATAATATGCAATTCAATTTTTAAACTGGAATTTGTTTCCAAGTAAATAAAATTACTTGAAAAACAATCATTACTTTGTGATTATCTACATAGAAACTCTCCAACGGTGCAATCTCATGATTTAGTTAGATTGAAATAAGCTTAAGTTCCAGAATTTCTCTTTGAGACACTTTTAGCCCTAGAATTTAAAAACTCTGAAATTTAAAAATTAGATTGTCTGGCCTGAAAGTAGTTCAGATACAATGTTTTCTTCAAAGTGTGTGCCTCTGAATAACCCATAGGATGGTGGAAACAATATGTCTTGCTCATGTCATACTCCATGTCTATCATGGAAAACAAGAAATTAAAGGCTGAAGCCTGTTGCATTGCCTCCTATGCTACTGACCTACAACACTAGCACAGCTCATTCTAAAACTGAATTATTTTTCTTCATTTTCAAAAAAGAATAAATGATCAGAACCTCTGTAAAAATCCTTGAAGCATAACATTAATTGTTTTATATTCCTCTATAGAATGAGTTTAGAGAGTGTGTCTGACAGCACATTCTAAAAAAAGAGTATATTCTAAGTAGAAAATAAATCTTCATCTTTTCTTTAGAATATCAAACTCTGAGTAATGGGATTATACCTGGTCAGTTTTCCTGAATTTTTGAAACAAATTTAATATTTCATTATTCATTGACTATTATTTGTTTATTTATTTTTCAGCAACAGGGATCCTCCATTCAAGTTTTGCTTTTGATATTAACATGATGCACTAAGCTGTTCAATAACACGCTTTATTGCTTTTCTTGTTTTCAGTTGTTTACATACCAGCAGGAGTCCAGTAATTGTGCTTACACCACGTTAATTTTCTTTATCTTTCTCTGTTTGTAAAAGTAATAAAGTATTGAAAAGAAGTAGATTCATTTTATTAGGTAAACTGAATTGTTTTTACTTAAGCTGTGATTTCATTCTGTAATTTTCTGTCTGCTTGAGCACTTGTCAATCTTAGACCAACACAGACTTCTATATTGATCTACCTCAGATTACTCTGTTTTGTCATCTATGATAGGCGTAACAAATATTAACATTGACCAAATTCTTTGCTGGCATGTCTGCTAGCACTCTGGAGTTAGTCCATAAAATAGCTTGTCTTACAACTATTTAAAGGAATAATTAAGAGGCACTGTTATTATCAAATCCTTAATCTTTGCAGCTAAAGCTTAAATATGTATTTAAACCCACAGAATAATTCATGGTATACTTGTAGACAATACTGGACTCCAAGAAGAAAAGCTGGGACATTCAATTTTCTTTGTCTATGCCTTTTCAAAGGCTGTATAATACATCTAATATGTAAAATATAAAAATCTCAACTTCAAGTGAACTGCACATTTTGTATTGTATAAAAAAAAAAAAAAAAGAAAATTCAAGTAAAAGTTTTTAAATATCTATTTAGTTTCTCTTGCATATATTATGTGATAGTTACTTCAAAAACATCTTGATCTATCACTGATTATATCTTCCATCTGAAATCCACACTTTGGAAGATTGGATCTGACCTTTGATCTTTACAATTGGGGACTCATCTCGAATGATATACACTAAGATACAGTTATCTTCTTCCCAGAGATGAAGAATACAAAATATTTTATTGTTCAAGAGTCCATGGAAAACAATTACATTTGTGAGTAATTTGATACGGCTCACAAAGACCTTGTGGTGATGGCTTCCTTCACTTTGAATAGATCTCAGTGCAAAATACAGGATATCAAACTTTCCAACCTGGAGCATAAAAGTAGTGTGGGTAAAAGAGCTTTAATGAATGGACTCCTGAAGCAATAGCATCTAAGATGAGTGAAAAAACTTGTTAGTGTTTAACAAGCTCTGAAAACTTTTTCCTTTCACTTCACTGTTTCCTTTTTCTTTTCATTTTTCACAAGAAGAAATATATCCTAGCGGATGTCCATCTAATGAGTATTTCTTGGAGACTGAGCTTTTTACTCTTTAAAAAAGGTAAGGCAGAGAGAGGCTACATACAGAGAAAACATACTATTTTCACTGGGAAATAAGTTTCTTTTGAAAAGAATGCCAGTGTTCTATTTTGACAATTGTTAAATGATGCAGTGAATTACCTAAACACTTCAGCAGTCAAGGCATAATGGCAGAAACACTGAAGGTTTGGAAGTTCCGGGGATAGTTGAGAGAATATGTACTGTAGCCAAAATCAATTGATATTGCCCATATGGCAAAGGGTGCCTGCATTCATCTGGGAAACAAAAAGCCTCATCTAGCTCTTAGTGAATTCAGAAATCTTCCAGCTGGCAGTAATGAGAATTGCAAAGAGTACCTAGGATTCAGTATAATAACTACAAAAATGAAAAGAAACTATAATTAAGAGAAGCCTTCCAACAGCAATTTTGAGCACTTTCCCTCCGGTAAGTATAAGAAAACAGGAAAGGCAAAATAAAGGAGAGCATACCTCAGATCATAATGTAGCTTTCAGACTAATTTTTCCTGCAGAAAACAGAACAGATAAATATGACTAATGTGCCTATGTTTTGAAATGAAGAGCTATACACATTTTCCTGTTTTCCCATTAAATCGGCACAAGATATGAACATTCAGGATGTTTGTAATGCTTTTCTTATTTAAAAAAAATAGAAAATAAGAAAGGCAAATTACTATTTGAGACATTCTAATAAAATATCTACAGAAATAATTCAAAAATTCCTCATTATCTTTTAAAATTGTCCTTACATTACAGTTTCTTAGAAAAGGTGATCTCAGATTCCATCCCTATTTATAGAGAAGGACAAACAGAACTGTTCAAATCTCTTAGTGAGAAGAAAACAAAACAAAATAACAGTTTAACTAATTAAATAAATAAAAACAATGTGAGGATTTGGAAGTAGAAGATGCTTTCATATCAAATGAAGTATAAAATTCAAAAGTCTCATCTGTGGTCTGGAAGGACATATTATTACTGCATGATATATAAGAGCAAGAAGAAAAAAGTATTGTACAATAAAGTACAATAAGTTGATAATTATTTTTAACAGACATTAAAAGGATTTATCCACATTTATTTATTGCAAGTGATGCTAACTTAATGGACTATGTTGACTGCCTGTCCTGTGTGTCAGTGGTGCACAACTACCTGTGAATACAACTGTACTTCTGTAGTTTAGAATAACTTTAAAATTCATGTCACCTATAAGTGAAGCATTTTTGTAGCTTCAGTACTTATAGCAACTGTGGTCTGAGAAAGGAAAGAAAATTAATTTAAGGTAATTTATAAGATTGTTTTTTCCTCCTCTCCTCCCTAGTCCCTTTCAAGGTATTTTTTTCTTACTCCATATGCAGCTTTGCTGAGTTTGGATATTGCATACGCCTGCTCCAAATAACTGCTCTTCACCACCTTCTGAAATGTTATTAGTTCAAATATCAAACTCCTTATATACTGCATCCCAGTTCATTTGCAGCATATTTGCAAATTCATGACAGTCATATGTGTTTATAAGCCATGTTTTTTGAGTCACCTGTTCTTACATAGTGAAAGCAAAGAGAAACACGCCCTTCCTAAAAGAATGAATTTCAAGTTCAACAATAAAAAGTCTGTGTTACAGACAAAATCTGACACATTTTTCTGTTTCAGGAGTTCTCTATCAGTCAGTTTTCTGGACATCATGTAGATTTCTCTCCTTTTTTCTCTCTTGCTGGAATCCCCAGTCCTCATTTGCTGAGCAATGACAATTCTCTTTTCATATCTTGTTCATCATATCTTCTCCCATGAGTTGCTCCTGTACCTGCAGGCTTTATTGCTATTAACACATAGTAGTAATTACTTGATCATTGTATTCTGTTGGTGAGAAAACTTGTCTCCTTCATACTACAGTTCTCAAACAGTACTCTCATGGAGTGACAAAAACAAAAGTAGTAGGGCTTAATATTTTTGTTTGAGACACACACAGACACTGGATGCTGTAAGCAAAAAGATGTCAGGAAAGAATTTTTTGAAAACCATCAAAACAAATAAATCATAAGTAGGATTCCTCAAGTTACACAATTACATTTTGTCTTAATTAGTCATAAATCAACAGATTTTATATTTTAAATTTGGAAGAAAAAATGTTTAGTGCTTTTCCTAAGTAAACAATTTGTGAAGTTGAAAGAAACATGAAAAACTCTCACTACTAAATTTTACTAGAACTACTTATTTTCTTGGTCAGTGTTGCAATTCATAAAGATTAGCTAAAGTACTCCGACATACTATGAATTTACTCTTTTTAATCTGGAGGCATTCACTATTTAATAAACAGCAATTTTTCACTTAGAAATATTCTGAATATCATGGATCCAAGTTGAAGGAGGGAAGATTTAGGTTGGATGTTAGGGGGAAGTTCTTTACAAGGAGAGTGGTTAGGCCCTGGAACGGGCTGCCCAGGGAGGTTGTGGATGCCCCGTCCTTGAACGTGTTTAAGGCCAGGTTGGATGGGGTCCTGGGCAACCTGATCTGAATGTGTATGTTTGGTGGTCCTGCTAGGCAGGGGGGTTGGAACTACATGATCCTTGGGGTCCCTTCCAACCCGGGTGATTCTGTGATTCTGTGATTCTGTAATATCCTAAAGGATTTTGTGGCATTCTCATTTATGGCTTATGCCTTTTGTGTTTATGTCCTGTATAAAGATAATTATCTGTCTGCTTAGAATGCCACCATAAGTAAACAGCAACTGTTCCACTCATAAAGAAGCAAAACTGCTTCTGACAGGTTCTTGGAAATACCAGGTAAAGCATATACAAGAAGAAGAGTTGAGCTCAGACAGATGACAAAGAGGATCTCTGGCTATGCAGCACTCCTTCCCAAGGAGCAACCTAGGTCCCAACAGCCATTCCTTCAGTGTCTGCAGGGCTCTACATGAGCCCTGGATGGCTTCACTCTGAACCCACTCCTTCTGGTCACCTGGGGAGTACAGGTGCCTGTTTTCCCTGGGCCAGCCACACCCCCTCACCAAGTGCTCAATCACCAGTTCAAGTCACAACCTAATAGTTACCCTACAGCAGTGTTTCAGAGATGTGCACTTATTTTTACATATTAAGTGCCAAATAACACTACACATAAATATTTTTTGCAAAAAGTTATTGTACCTTTCACTGATATTCTAGGTAAAGACACAGGGCAAAAATAGGTCCTTGAGAACAGAACTAACTGTGCGGAAATAGACTTGTATCTAGCTGTTAAATAATAAAAAAAAAAAGGCAGACAAGTGCTAATAGATGTTCTTTGCTGTGTTATCTCAAGGAATATTGAAGTCCTACTTTATCTTAAAGTCTGTAGAAATCTGCCATTAAATACCAAATGGCCCTCATACCAATGAGCCATTCAAATTGGAAACCATATGATCTTTCTCCAAAGGGCAGGAATGCACTGTGACCCCACATTCATTCATATTTATGATGATCAGATACATAATTAGTATATGTAGCCTTTTAAAAAATATATTTTTAATTTTTAATGAGATAGCTGGACATTTGAGACCTCCTATTAATGCATAGCCTCAAATCAGACTTCAGTAAGAATCATGAATGGATACCAGTGTTTTTTCAAGATCTCATAAGGTTATTTTGCCCTTTGCAATATTTGATGACTTCCTAAAGTTGTTTGTTTGTTTGTTTGTTTGTTTTTGTTGTTGTTTTTTTTTTTAATTGAGTGGAGTGAACTACAAAACAAAACACAAAAAAATGGTTCGTTTTTTCCTTAAGTGAAAATTTCTATTCCTCCTGACTCTGACTCTGAGAGGAAGACTAAAAAAAAAATGTGCCAGATGCATGTTGAAAGGTTAAGACTAGACTATGTTGAAAACACAGTAATTTATAGTAACTAATGACCAAGAGGGAGCTTCTGTTTTTTATTTATTATTTTCTTTTTTCCTGACTTTTTAGTACTTGTAATGCATATTGAGAAATAAGAAAGTCTTTTTTTATTTCTATCTTGTTTTGATCCTTTTCATGTTAAGCACAATACATAAATAAATGGAAACTTAAGTATTATCTGCATTAATCTCTTTATTTTCATATTTGATACTTCTTAAAGAGGTATTGTGTAATAATGAAGGATAATACTGATTTTCAGAAGAAAACAAACTTAATAGGAAAAAGAAATAATACAGAAACAGCATGATCACATTGAAAAACCTTTTTCATTGTCTGCATTGCTTCTTGAAGCTCTTTGAAGTAAGAATGTATTTTGTGGTTTTTTTTCAGCTGTCCTTCTAGCTCCAGTTCTATCACACTCCTCTGCACCTCTCTCTCTCAACCTAAAATCTATTTGCACTAGAACTTTTAAGCCTATGAGAGTCTCCCCTTCACCTTTTGATCTGACACTCTTCCACATAGAGTGAGTGGACACTAACCCTACTCCTTTGTGACCAAAAAAGGCACACTTCGTCTTATTCAGTTCCGGCCTTCTCCTTTCTCCTCTCTTGTAAGTCAGTTGTGTAGGTGTGTCTGAAAGCTTCAAGTATGGCCATGCAAATCAGGGAACCAATCTCCATAAAACCTGAATGATTAAATGCTTAAAAAGCTTTAAAAGTTGACATACAATAAATAAAGACTGAATTTTTTGACCCTCATATGTATGCTGGCATGATGGAAGAATGGCACAACAATGGGTGAACTAAATAGGAAAAGACTAAGAAGGCAGAACTTCTTGATTAAGGAAATTATCTGTGCAAAACAATAAACAAACAAAAACAACTACAAAAAAGTTTTGGTGAAATTACACTTTCAGTTTTTGAGGAGATGCACCAAGTATTTAGGAAAAGTGGGAAGGTTCATTCCAACAATTATTTTTGTTACTAGTAGTTTTGAATCTCATTTAGTTCACTCTTTTAATAAGTTGTTTTGAAAATTTGATTCTATGAGCATAAAAATATTCAGTGGTATTACTAAACTGGAAATGGGTTAATTGATTATGATTTCTTTCAGAATCTGAGGGTCTGAACTGTCTATGAGGGTTTGATGGAAGGTGTTTTTTGTGAAGGAAAGAGGGAAAAGTGGAAAAAAGCTGAAACAAGTACAAAGATTATGACTTAGCCCAAATCACCATTATTTTTCTCCTTTGCATTTCAAAATTTTTTTCAGTTCTACGAATACTTTAATATATTTTGATAAATTCTCACTGCTGTGCTTTGCACAACTGTTAATAAATTCAAGG